>NW_027507903.1:249234386-249304386 GCF_037356315.1 Lithobates pipiens | reverse complement strand
GAAGCTTCATTAGCATTGCTGGTTTGTCATACCTACAGCGACCACAAGAGGGCGCCAGATTCCATAAGGAATCATAGGACCGCAGAAGGCCTCAAAGCCGCGGCCTAAATTTTCGGCCGCCGGCGGAATGGCCCGACGCGATCACGCTGGGGGGGTCCACAGAGACAGGATACCCCCAGCTGTGCTGCCCCAGGCGCGAGGTCGCTATTTCTAGTCGCCAATGCGACCTGGCGCCCGGGTTTTGTCGAGCCCTGCTGTAAAATGAACAAAGTGTGGCCATGCAGTGGGAAAAAAAAAAAATATCAAAAAAATATATATATCATAGGATGAATTAGAAGGATCACCAGCAAGAGGAAGGTCGTCCAGATTACTCTACAGATCTTTACAGAGACCTCATTTAGAATATTGTGTCCAGTTCTGGAGACCTCACTTACAAAAAAATATTGATAAGATTGAATGAGTCCAGAAACGGGCATCAAAAATGGGGAGGGAGGGTGGCATGACCACAAGCTAGCAGGAGAAAGTTCAAAACGAATCTTGTATTTATTACAAAACAAAAAACACTAGATTAGTTTTGAACTTTCTCCTGCTAGTTATTTAATGAATAAAAAAACAAAACCCACAACACACAATAGTTTGCTTAATATGTTTGTATAACGTGAAAGATGTCACACGGAGTAGATACTCAACATGTCACGCTTTTAAATTGTGCATGCTTGTGGAATGGCGACAAACTACAGTACTTAATCTCCATAGGCGTCGCTTTAAACACCTTTACAGGTTACCTGTTTAAAGCTAGAGGTCTAGCACTAGAATTATTGCCCTATTGT
This sequence comes from Lithobates pipiens, assembly GCF_037356315.1. Taxonomy (NCBI): domain Eukaryota; kingdom Metazoa; phylum Chordata; class Amphibia; order Anura; family Ranidae; genus Lithobates; species Lithobates pipiens. The sequence goes on along the minus strand of NW_027507903.1, from coordinate 249,303,556 downwards.
TTGCGGTAATACCTCACGTGTGATTCGAATACTGTTTACATATGTGACTTGCATATGTAAATCGCTTCTGCGCACAGGTACGGAGGGACAGGGTGCTTTTTTTTTTTTTAAAACACACACACACACCTTTTTTTTAATCACATTTATTCCTATTACAAGGCAAGTATAAATCCATTGTAATAGAATAGGGGACGTCCACTCACGCTTCTTCAGAAACTGTTCCAGCAGCTCATGGGCCACTTGGACTGGTTTCAAAGGAAAGCCAGCCGTTTGTAGAAAATTATACCAGGGTTATGGCTGATATCAGCCATAATCCCAGTAAACCACTTGCAAACAGCAACGTATTATGGTCAGCTTTCAACCAATTTGCTCTTATAAAAATTTGCCACTGAAAAATAGTAGTACTGACCGGTCACAAGCTGGTATCAACGAGTCTCTCACATGTGGGATTGGTGTGTATGGATCAAGCTCTTTGTTTTCTTGACAAGCTTCACCATGACTTTTCAAAACATCTAGTTAAAAAAAAAAAAAATGCAAGCAGCCGATTATATACAATGATGCACATTATCTCTAGACAGCAGTCTCAGAATTAGCACAATAGCCTGTGTATTAGCTTTATCTCAGCATTAAGAACCTTGCCTCTGAACATTTATCTGAAGATTGCAGTTGTGAAGGTGTTAAGCTTTACAATACAGGTAATATCAGCTTTATGTAAAATCTGCTTTTGAAACCATTTGTGATAAAAAGCCCAAGAGAGCTTATAACACAAAGGCTCTGCTTCCTACTACAGCAGTTCTACATCATGATTGTGCTTTATTGGTCATTCGCAATGAAAGACTGAAACTAATAATTATGAAAAACTGGATTTTTTTTTTCTACTCATCGTAAAATCCCTTTCTCCAAGTTCATTGACAGACACAGCACATTCTTGACCTTAGGGTTATATCACCAACTTCAGGGAGTAGGACTAGGCAGGAAAAATAAAAAAAATTAAGCACAGCACCACCTAGGGGCGGTCCTTACTGGTAGTAACCCCCCTCAGTTCGTTACAAAAGCAGTAAGCCGTGTCTCCCGGGTATCGCGGCTCCGGCGCTGTGAGTGGCCAGAGGTGCGATATAGTCACTCACGCGCATGCATATGGGAGATCTTTCCGGCAAAGTCCTCCCCTGTGCGCATTGGAGTCAGCAGGGCATTGCGAGGGGGATATCTCCTAAACCATACAGGTTTAGGAGACTTTTACCTACAGGTAAGCATTATAGGCTTACCCGTAGGAAAAAAACAAAACAAAAAAAACAGTATATAACCACTTTAAACTGACAGATACACAAGGAGAGAGAGAGCCCAAACCACATCCAAGGAGTGCAAGGGGACCTCCTTGGGGTGAGACGGTCGAGGACACAAGGAAAGAAGGACATCTACTTCTACTTGTTTAGAAACTGGAGAAATGAGGGATGCAGACGAAGCACCGCCTTATCCTTGCGGAGAACCAAATAGTGAGACTTACGCGACAAGGCTGCCAGCTCAGAAACTCAGACCGGATGTAATAGCCACTATAAAGACAACCTTCTGAGAGCGCGAGTAAGGGGATCTCCCTAATGTTCTCGAACGGTGGCTTCTGAAGTACCAAGAGCACCAGGTTTAAATCCCATGGAGACAGTGGCAAGCGTACCGGGGAAGCAAGTTGCCAAACCTGTTGGAAAAAAAAATAAAAATAAAGGTATGCACCAGCGAGTAGCCTATGGCTGCTGAAAAAGATAAAGAGCTGATATTTGCCCCTTGATGGTGCTTAAAGCCAGCTTCTGATCAACCCCACGCTGCAGGAACACAAGGATCTTAGATACTGAATAGGAGCGTGGATGCCACCCCACAACCTCGCACAAAAGAGATGCAAGCCTTCCAAGTGCGATGATAAATCTTTCATGAAGTGAACTTATGCGCGGACGCCGAGGCCAATCTGGAGCGATTAGAACAGATATCCCCTCAGCCGCTACCCTGCGCAGATAGAGGAGCTTGAGAGGAGGGAAGGAATAAATGAGCCGATAATGCTCCCAATGCACCACCAGAGCATCCATCAAGGGATCCCTTGTTCTGCCCATGAATCTCTGCACCTTCCGATTGAGAAGGGAGGCCAGAAAATCCAAAATCTTGTGTGCCCCACCACAAGCAGAGATGAAATCACTCCGGATGCAGCGACTACTCCCCGATTCAGCAACTGACTGAGGTAGTCCGCTTGGTAGTTTAACGCCCGGAATATAGATTGCGGAGAGAGCACACGTGTAGTTCTGCCCACTGCAGAATGTGAGAGACCTCCAGCACCACTGCTGAGCTCCTCGTCCCCCTGGTAGTTGACGTAAACGCCACCGCCGTGGCATTGTCTGACTGGATCTTGACTGGACAACTGCGCAGCAGCTGTGTCCAAAAGGGAGAGACAAGTGTGATAACTCCAGAATGTTGAGCGATAGACGAGACTCTGCCGACGTCCAGCAGCCCTGGGCTGATCAAGGGCCCAGAAACCCCCTAGCCGATCAGGCTGGTATCTTTTATAATCGCGGTCCAGAGACCGTAGCCAAAAGCAGCAAGGCTCTGGTCATACGGCCCACGCGGATCTGACAATCCAGAGATACCAGGGATTTGTTCCATTTGGATAAGATCTCTCTCTGCAAGACCCGAGTATGAAACTAGGCATACGGGGCAGTCTCAAAAAGGTGGATACCACGAGGCCCAGCACCCACATGCAAAAAAACCGATGACCACTTGCGGGACAGCAGCAACCACACCGCAGAGTGAAGGGTCTGAAGTTTGATCGGCGGAAGAAACACTCGCTGAGTCGAGAACCAACCCCAAGTATACCAGGCTTTTGGCTGGGAGCAACACGAACTTCTGGAGGTTCAACATCCAGCCAAACTCTTGTAAGGCTTGCATGGCAATCACCACATTGTCCCTCAGCTCTAAAGCCGACAACGCTCGCAGAACAAGATGGTCCAGGTAGCCCACACTAGATCCCCTGCTTTCTCACCAAGGCCAGAACCGGGGGGCCAGTACCTTGGTGAAGACCCAGTGAGCAGAGACCATGCCAGACTAAAAAGGTAAGTGCCCCAAACTGATAGTGTGAGTCCCCGGCCACAAAGCGCAGGAGACGCTGATCCCGACACAGATGGGGACATGCAAGTACGTGTCCCCGATGTCCAGGGAGGCCAGGAAATCCCCTTGATGAGGCTCGGCTACCACAGAACAGACTTCACCCTGAACCTCCCATACCTTCATAAGACAATTGAGGGCCTTGGGATACAGGATCAGATGAGCCCCTTCCTTCTTTGGAACTATGAACAGATTGGAGTAGAAAGCCCGAAACCTTTCCAAAGTTGTTACCTAGCTATGGTAACTATCACCCCCCCGAGGAAGCAAGTCCTGTAATGCCCCAAACAAAGCCTGCCGATGAGATGGGGGAAGATGAAGATTGCAGGGGAAAAAACCTGTCTGGTGGACAGGAGAGACTATTTTGTAACCGAACAAAATTAGTTTGCAGACCCACTGGTCAGAAAGAAGGGAAGTACAACGGTCCGCAAACCACTGAAGGTGACTCTCTCTCTCTCTCTCTCTCTCTGGGTGATAGCTGCATTTTGTTTGCAGAAATAGTTTGGCTTGTTTTTTCCTTGTCTGTTTAGGCAAAAAGTGCTGCCCAACCAGAGGAGATGTCCTGTCTGCAAGGAGAAACTTAGTGAAACCTGGACCAAAATGCTTTGTGCGTCTTGTATCGCAGGCCTGGTTAGGGAGGAATCCCCGTCCTTTTGTGGTGACTTAATTCCAACCATTAAGGATGAGCTTAAGGCTACTTTTCAGGCGTTCAGGTCCAATCTATCGGACGAGCCTGGAATGTCAGAAGAGCCTAGAACCCAGCAGTCTTCCTTGGAACTTCAAGGGTATTCTCAGTTGCTGACTGGGGGAGGGTCGTCTAAGGACACCTCGCAGGATTCGTTCTCGCTGGCCTTAGAGGAGTCTGACTCAGAAGAGGAGGAAGATTCAGAAGCAGCTTTCAAGTACAAGCTATCCTTGGAAGAAGTGGGAGGTCTCCTTAAAGTGACATATGCCACTTTAGATATTGAGGAAGAGAAGAAACCTATAGCACATCAGAACCCCTAGTAGTCAGGTTCTTTAGAGCTCTCTCGTTCTAGGCCTGTTGTGTCTAAAAGTTGCCCAGGTTGGGACTTGTCTACGGTTCTGCAGGTCCTGACCAGGGACCCATTCGAACCCATTGTTTCAGCCTACCTGAGATGGATTACATTGTAAAGCGTTTTTAAGTGGCCGTTACTTCAGCTCAGAGTCCGTGAGTTGCAGGCGCTGTCAATCAGGGAGCCGTTCTTTTGTTTTTCCGGACAGTGTAGTCCTTAAAACAGATCCTAAATTTTTGCCTAAAGTGGTGTCAATTCAAAATCGATCTCAGAAGATAATTCTCCCTACATGCTGCTCTAATCCATTGAGTAAGAAAGAAGAATTCCATACCTTGGATGTTAAGAGAGCAGTTCTAAGTTATTTGGAAGCCACTGAAGACTTTAGACGTGCGGGTGCACCATTTTATTTTCCGCTAGTAAAAAGGGAAAGCAAGCTTCCAAAAGGGACCATAGCCAGATGGCCAAGGATGGCAATTGCGGAAGCCTATTCCTGTGCTGGCCAGAAGAGTCTAGTGAGTATCCAGGCTCATTCCACAGTGGTGAGTTAGGCAGAGATAGCTGGCGCCACCCCCGAACAGATATGTAAGGCGGCTACCTGGTCAAATCTGATGACATTTGCCATCATTAGAGATTATATCTCATGATGGCTGGGGGATCAGGCTTTCGGAAGGAACGTCTTACAGGCTGAACCAAACCTTTTTGGTTCAATAGACTTCAATGGAAAAGCTGCAGAAAAAGCATGTAGTGCAGCAAGTTGAGTTTTTTAATCTGCCCAACAAATTGGCCAAAAAAAAAATGTACCGTATATACTCGAGTATAAGCCGAGATTTTCAGCCTCTTTTTTGAGGCTGAAAGTGCCCCCTCGGCTTATACTCGAGTCGCCGCTGTCTGACTGCTCGATCAGCGTATCGAGCAGACAGACGGCGGACATTAATTTTCAAAAGCCGCGCCTCCTTCTCCGCCTCCGCCTGTGATAGGCGGAACACTGAATTTCCCAGCAGTCAGTGTTCCGCCTATCACGGACATCCGCTCATTCTCATACTACGGACGAGTATGAGAGGATGTCTGTGATAGGCGGAACACAGGCTGCTGGGAAATTGAGTGTTCCGCCTATCACACGCGGAGGCGGAATTTTGAATTGTAGAATGGCCGCCGAGAAGAGCGGCGATCCATCGGCACGGGACGGAGGAGGCACGGCACGGGACGGAGGAGACACGGGACGGAGGAGGCACGGCACGGGACGGAGGAGGCACGGCACGGGACGGAGGAGGCACGGCACGGGACGGAGGAGGCACGGCACGGGACGGAGGAGGCACGGCACGGGACGGAGGAGGCTCGGGACGACGGCGGCTCGGGACGGAGGCTTGGGACACAGGTAGGCTGGACACACACACAAGGCTGCACGGACACACACACACACACAGGGATGGATGGATGGATGGATGGATACACACACACACACACACACAGGGATGGATGGATGGATGGATGGATACACACACACACACACACAGGGATGGATGGATGGATGGATACACACACACACACACACACACAGGGATGGATCGATGGATGGATACACACACAGGGATGGATGGATGGATGGACACACACACAGGGATGGATGGACGGACACACACACAGGGATGGATGGACGGACACACAGGGATGGACAGCCATGTCTCACCCTCGGCTTATACACGAGTCAATAAGTTTTCCAGTTTTTTGGGGGTAAATTGGGGGCCTCGGCTTATACTCGGGTCGGCCTATACTCGAGTATATACGGTAAACACAAACTGCAGCAAAAATCGCATGTGCAAAAATGCACAGCAAAAAGCACTGCAGAAACGGATCAAAAGCAAACTACAGGTTTGGTGTGAACCGAGCCTTATGCTGGCCATACACGTACCGATTTTCAGACAAAAACATATGAAAAATATTTGTACATTCGCTGAATGAAATAATTCAATTTGAAAATTTCACTTGCTTTTACTATTGTTTAATGAAGGTCATTTCTGACCGAAAACCACATACACCGTCTGAAAATTCCTTTGACCAAGAAGTTTTCTATTCTGCTCCTTCAAATTTTACCATCACTAAATTATACACCACACTTATTATCCGATTAATCGAAACAATATTCGTGCCAACTAATAGATTATGAAAATAGTTGCAGCCCTAAATTAACTTGTAAGATACAAAAATCCGTGGCTAGTTATGGAGACGAGTGAGGCCAAGATGGCCCCCACCCGTCTCCATACCATAGCAGGGCGGAAGCAATGTCAAAACGTCACTTCTGCCCATACGTCTTAAAGGCACATTTTTCTGTTATTTCTTCAAATGACAATTTTTTTTATTGCATTTAAGACCAAATATGAGATCTTTTTGACCCCAGATCTCATTTAAGAGGACCTGTCATGCTTTTTACTATTACAAGGGATGTTTACATTCCTTGTAATAGGAATAAAAAGTGACCCAAATGCTTTTTTTTTTTTAAACTGTAAAAATAACACATTTTTAAAGCACCCTGCCCCAACGGGCTCGCGCGCAGAAGCGAACGCATATGCGAGTAGCGCCCTCTTATGAAAACGGTGGTCAAACCACACATGTGAGGTATTGCCGCAATAGTTAGCGAGAGAGCAATAATTCTAACCCTAGACCTTTAGAATTATTGCTCTCTCGCTAACTATTGCGGCAATACCTCACATGTGTGGTTTGACCACCGTTTTCATAAGAGGGCGCTACTCGCATATGCGTTCGCTTGTGCGCGCGAGCCCGTTGGGGCAGGGTGCTTTAAAAATGTGTTATTTTTACAGTTTAAAAAAAAAAAAAAAAAAGCATTTGGGTCACTTTTTATTCCTATTACAAGGAATGTAAACATCCCTTGTAATAGTAAAAAGCATGACAGGTCCTCTTAAATGAGATCTGGGGTCAAAAAGATCTCATATTTGGTCTTAAATGCAATAAAAAAAATTGTCATTTGAAGAAATAACATTTGTCAGAAAAGATGTCAGAAAAGATTTAGTCTTTAAATGGTTAAACTGAGAACGCCTCCACAGGAGCCCAGTCTATTGAAGAAGAAACATTGCATCTCTTTGCTCTTTTCTTGGCAGACTGCCCAGAGAGGAGGAAAGTCTCCACTGATTACGTTCAGGCAACTTGCATTGACTTCTATTGGTGTCCTTTCACACGGGGCGGATCAGTGCTGATCCGCCCCGTGGATATCCGTTTGCTCAGCGGGGATCACTCCGTCGATTCCCGCTGAGCAGGGAGATGACAGGTCCGTCTCTGCACACTGCGCAGGGACAGACCTGTCACAGCGCAGCTCTCCCCTATGGGAGATCGGGTGACGACGGGCCGCAGTGTCCGCCATCACCCGATCCGATGACGGATGGAAAAATATATTTTTCCCCCATCACACTTTCGGATCGGAGCAGGTCGGATGTCAGCGGACATGTCACCGCTGACATCCGACCCGCTCCATAGAGGTCTATGGAGCATCCGTTCAGGTCCGCCTGAAAAACACAGGCAGGCCTGAACGGATCGTCAGTGTGAAAGGGGCCTTACAGAAGTCTTTTGCAAGTGGTGCTGAAGATATAATCGGTTAACAGCAATCGGCCAATGCCGGCGGATATATCAGTCAACCTCTGTTCCAGGGGTATGAAAAACAGGACCCAGGACACAGCTAGCCAGTACTGATGGGCACAGATTGGCATCCCTGGTGGGTCTGCAGTGCACAGATAACCAGTGCAGACCCCCCGTCAAGAGAGCCGCTGATCGGCTCGGCTTGCGCCCCCGTCAGCACGAATTCAGGAAAATCCAATAACCGGCACTTCCTGATCACATGGTAAAGCACCAACGTCATAGGCTCTCTCGAGATCAGTGATGTGGTGTCAGACTGACGCATTGCGCGCCAGTGGCTTATCCTGATGGATGTTATATATGATGTCCAGTCGGGATATTAAAACCATCACTAGGCAAATGGTTACAATGGTTTGGTGCCACAATTTTCTTTTTACATGGGTGATTAAAAATGAAACCCCACACAACAAACCAGGCAGATTGGCAAATAGGGGAGAAGTAAAACTGTGGCTAAAATCCAAAATACAGCCGGAGGAGGCCGTTTACATGCCACTGAAAATTTAACAGGGATATGCAATTAGCGGACCTCCAGCTGTTTCAGAACTACAAGTCCCATGAGGCATAGCAAGACTTACATCCACAAGCATGACACCCAGAGGCAGGGGCATGATGGGACTTGTAGTTTTGCAACAGCTGGAGGTCCGCTAATTGCTTATTCCTGATTTAACAAATCCTATTGAGTTGATAGGCTGCACAGCCTGTGAAACTTGGCTATTCAAATAAACGAGGCTGTGCTGTAACTGATATTGGGCCAACAAAACACCACACACATTCAGGTGATGTTAGGATCACCGCCTGTACTCTGTTTAGCCACACTCTGAAAAGTGTGAAAAAAAACAAACACAGATCACTTTTTAGAACATATGCTAGTATGAACCTAGCCTTAGAAAGTCTTAGGTGGTAAACAATGAGTAAATTTTAAAAATCGGAATACTGGGAGCACGAGAAAACTCCTTTATAGCCATTATCTGCATGCTTTAACTTTGGAAAAAAAAAAAAACCCCTATAGATCCTAAAAAAGGCATTGAATGGATTAGAAGTGGCCTGGTTATATATACTGTGTAGATATTGATGGGGCCTTTTGTATATATTTGACAACCTCCCTTTACATCCAAAAGCCATGCAACCATATTTAGGACTCACCTATAATTTTTATGACCAGGTCATACATTTGTTTAGTTTCTTCCTCCTCTTTTGCCCCACGATATTTCATATACCGAAGAACCGCCCATACGGCAGCAATGCCTGCATAAAACAAATGTAAAAATGTATATATCCTCCAAGAATTTACAGTCGATTACAACATTAGTAGTTATGTAACAGATTATTTTTGCAAATGTAAAAAAAGGCAAGATAGGTGACAGGTAGCCCTTTTCAAAAGAAACTCTCCTGAAAAACTATTATGCAGTACGTATCAAAAGGGAAGAGGTGCAACGAAAGGAAGTATTGGTGTCGAAAACCGAAAATGCACCTGGCAAAAAAAATAAATAAAAAAGAGCAGATATAGATATATCTATCATACATAGAATATACACACACAATTATATTATATACACACACATTTATTAGTTTGGGGGTACCAAGTAATTTTCTAGCAAAAAATAAATAAAAAATTTAACTTGAAACCAAATGTGAAAAGGGTTTAGTGCCCGTTCACACAGGGGCGACGCGACTTGCAGCGCGACTCACAGACGCGACCTGCACACAACTTCAGCGGCGACTTGCAAAATGACTTCTGTATTGAAGTCAATGCAAGTTGCCTGAAGTCGCCCCAAAAATAGTACAGGAACCTTTTTCTAGAACGGTTCCATAGTACAGAACAGAGCGCGACTTGTCAGGAAATAAAAATCGGTAAATACTTTTGTCAAGATCACAATGGGGATGCTACAGGAGACGGTCAGACACTGCGGGCATGCTACAGGAGATGGTCAGAGACTGCGGGCTCTCCATGCTGGGTACTGCACTCTAGGGGGAGGCAGAGAGCACAGCACACACTGCTAGACGCTTCTCCCTTGCTTTCACTTTCACAGTAAACAGCGCACAGCCGATTTACACATCGACTGAGGAGCAACATGCAGCCACTGCTGGGGAGAGGGGGACATTACAGAGACCCCACGGGCTGCCTGCAGCATGGGTGAGGAGGGAGAGGAGAGAGTAAAAATGGAATGATACCCCCCGTGATGGATGGCACCGGGGTCGGGGCCAAGCCCAGCAGGCCCCGCCCCATTTTCAGCACCAGTATCGGCGAAAATTCTCTTGGCTTTTTGCCGAAAGGGCCATTTTCGGCCGAAACGTCAGTGCATCCCTAGTTCAAACCAAAGCACAGTCTGGTAGACAGACTAAAATTTCAGCCACAAACAACAACAGGAAAATTGTTCAGGGTGCAAAGAAAACCCCACAAATAACTTCAGGTGAAATACAGGACTCTGAAAACGTGGAGTGGCCGTTTCAAAATGCACAATAAGGAGGCACTTGAAGAAAGATGGGCTGCATGGTCGAGTCGCCAGAAGAAAGCCATTACTATGTAAATGCCAAAGTATCCAGCTTACAATACCCCAAACAGCAGAGACACCCTCAAACCTTCTGGCACAAAGTCATTTGGAGTGATCAGACCAAAATTGAGCATTTTGGCCACAACCATCAACCCTACATTTGGAGAGGAGTCAACAAGGCCTATGATGAAAGGTACGGAGGTGGATCGCTGACGTTTCAGGGATGTGTGAGCTACAAAAAAGGCACAGGAAATTTGGTCAAAATTGTTGGCAAGATGAATGCAGTATGTTAGCAAAAAATACTGGAGGAACATTTGCATTCATCAGCCAGGAAGCTGCGCATAGGACATACTTTGACATATCAGCATGACAATGATCCAAAACAAGGCCTGGGTTGGCTGCAGTAGAAGTGAAGGTTCTGGAGTGGCCATCCCATTTTCCTGACCTCAATATCATTGAGCCACTCTGGAGAGATCAGTCAAGTTCATGCAAGACAGCCCAAGATTTTACAGGAACTGGGAGGATTTTTGCCAAGAGGATTGGGCAGCTTTACCAAAAAGCATCATCCACAAATACCACAAAAGACTTCAAGCTGTCATTGATGTTTAAAGGGGCAAAACACGGTATTAAGAACTGGGGTATGTAAACTTTTGATCAGGGTAATTTGGTTTGGTAGTTTGTTGCCATTATGATTCAAAAAGTAAACAGTTGATAATAAATGGCTTCAGCCAAACACTAACCACGAGTAAAAAAAAGTTTGATTATATATATATATATATAGACTCATTTATAGCATGAATTTAAAGGAATATAAATTTGTTGGCCATTATCGGCAGCTTTAGCACAAGAAAAATGCATCCCTTTAAATTCTATGAAGGTCTTCACAATGGTCCACTGCGCTTCCATTGCAGTGTTAAAAATCTTGCTTGCTGCTTTTTTGGCAAGAGAAAAAAAAAAAAAAAAAAAAAAAAAAAAAACAAACACACCACCACACACACACACGCGCACACACAATACTTTTTGCATGTATTGCGTCATCGGGAAGCTTTAAATTACTACACTATATTAACCCCGCTCTCTCCATTACTTATTTATGGTACTATGAAGAGGAGAAAACTTATTGATATAGGTGAATTTAAATTAATCTATATTAAGAGGGGACACCTTGGAAAATGGCACCCGTGGAATAATCCTATTAAGAGATTAAAACCTTTGAGGGCAAACTGGATCTGGCGAGTGAGAATCTGTCCTCACTGTGGTGGAGCACTATTTGGCAAACTGATGTGAGGACTGGTTCTGATGCAAGCATGGCGACAGACACTTGGAAGATATACTTTATGGACTTATGCTCATGTTTACTCAATTCTAAATGTGCAAAGGAATTGTTTTTATATGCAAGTAGTGCCATTCCCTTTATTAGTTATTGTTGAGGTGAAGGTTTCACTTTTAAAAAGGGGGCAGTTGCTTTTTTTCACTCACCACTGTGTTATTTAAAGCCTAAAAAGGGCGCTTAACTAAATACAATTACAAGTGAACAGAAGAGACTTACCTAGAGGTAAAAGTGACAGCCTGTAGGCTACAGTAATAACTGCACGTCGAATGCGACATAGAAAAGACATCTGTGGGCGTGTAGATTCCAAGTACTTTACACTGGTGAAACTTAAGTGATCATCTTCTAAGTCTCCAGAACACCTATTCAAAAAGTAAACCATTAGTAAAAAGCATTTTGGAAACATTTAGAGCGCACAAAAAAAGTTTAATTCAAAACATTACATTCATAGTATAAACCCAAACACCTTTATAAATCCGATTGCTTCTCTAACTGCTATATATGAAAGGAGGAAGTATGATTGTACAAGTATAGCGTATTTCCAGTGAGTGACTAGTTATTCCAGTGTTCGTATTTATGCGACTTAAAGGCTTATGCTTCTAGATTAAGGTTATAGAAATGCACTCTCCAGCCAACTTTATGTCAGTATCTCTGTACAGGCCCTCAATTAAAAAGCTGGAATAATGTATTTATGGAGCATACTGATCAGCGTGCTCAAAGTCCACGGAAAACTACAAGTCTGCCTACCGCTGTGGAAGACAGGACTTTTAGTTCACGCTTTCACAAATCCCTGAATGAATGGCATGGCTGTCAAAAAAATAAAAAGGGGGGGGGGGGTGGCTTTTGGTGTGCCAGCCCAGTTGACTCTTCCTACTCCCACCATGCCTTAAGCTGGCCATAGATGGTTAGAATTTCAAACAAAAAGTGGAAAAGTCTTAGGTAAATTCGTACAAAAATTCTCAGATCATGTCATTTGGAAGATTGTTTGCCTTTTAACATTTGATTTTGGAATGAATGGACATGAACGAATGTCTAACAGTGTATGGGAGTTTCATTCAGTAAAAGGAACATTTTCCATGCTGCTTCAATTTTGTCACTGCAGTCAAAAACTAATCTTGCTTTGACCCACCGATTAGAAAAATTAATGAACTCTGAATATTCTTAGGAAAAAAAAAAAGTTCTTTCAAAAAATTAATTGAGCTTCGGTATTGTGGAAAAGCAGTACCAAGAGCATGATCATAGAGGGGTGGGAATTATGTTAGTGAAAACCAAGGAAAGATTTACAGCAAGTACAAAAGAGTCCGCTTTATTCTCCAGTCATTGTGGCATGGGAAGGCTGTCGAGGCATCCAAAAGCAGTCCAACTGAGGGGTGGGCAACAGCAACAGAACACTAACAGGCACAAAAATCAGAACAGGGAACTCCCTGCAGCTTAAAATCCCATCAGAGAAACTTTGCCCCTGAAGCTGGCATCAAACTAGGCTTGAACTAATCCCTGATAACACTACAAAAATGTTTGAACAGGGGGTAGCCTGGCAGATCTCATCTGGTACAGCTCGGGGTCTAGTGGCAATCACCTCAGCAGAAGGATGAAACCCAATTCCCAGGACCATTAGATTGAATGAGGGTCATTCCCCCCTCGTGGACTCACCCTTACTGACAGAAGCAGTGGTTGCAAGGTAAACCTCACACCATATGCGATATATCTAGGCAATGGAAGAAGAAGTTCTAATGAATTGGTGCAGAATAGAGCTGAAGATGAATATCCTGCTAAGGTGACAGGCCAAAACTATTAGAAAAGAAGAAAACTCCAGGTGTCAACACCACCTAGTCCAGGGCTTGACAAATTTGCTTACAATCTAGGAGCCAGCTGAAAAAATTAGGAGACAGTTATTTAAATCCTCTGCCCAGCGCCCAGAACTGCATGTCTGGGGCATCGGACAATAATAATTGCTCATGCCTGATGCCAAGAGAAAAAGACCATATTTAAAAAAAATATATACTCTTGTTCTGTTAAGATTTTGCAAATACGTTTTTTTCTCCTTCACCGATGTGCTTTGATAGGCTGCACTAATGGGGCGGCACTGAGGTTGGAACTGATGGGCACTAACTGGCCGGCGGCACTGGATTTGCGGTGGCACTGGGTGGCACCGATTGGCAAGTGGCACTGGCAGGTGGCACTTGCACCGATTGGCAAGTGGCACTGGATTTCACTGGTTGGCACTGGCAGGTGGCACTAACTGGCATTGGCAGGTGGCTCTGTATTGCACTGGCAGGTGGCACTAACTGCCATTGGCAGGTGGCGCTAACTGGTTTTGGTAGGTGGCACTGGCAGGTTTCACAGCCGATAGTGTAACTGTGAAACTGAATGCTCCCTGCAGTGCTGCACTGTGTGAAACTGTATGGAGAGAGAGGAGCCGACAGCGTGATGTCAGGTGGGCGGGACCCGGGGGTGGGACCCGGCAGCTATCCAGCCAATGATTGGGCTGCTTAAGAAAGGGGAGGGGCCACATACACACATCGGCCCATCCAGATCCCATCGGTTGGTGTTGGAAAGCAGGGTCCCGCCCACCCCGACATTCAGCCTCAATTTTGACAGCTCCTCTACATACAGTTTCACACACTGCAGCGCTGCTCTGCCAACAGTGTGTGGAGAAGGAGGAGGTCAGGGGCCGCTCTCTACCTGCTCCATCCCGACTACCAGACAGTGCTCTGTCTGGAGGCACCAGACAGAGCAACAGAGGCACCTGTCAGTGACAAAAACCCAGGCGCCAGGGCACAATTTCTAGTCGCAACCGCGACCTGGGATTTGTCGAGCCCTGACCTAGTCCTTGTGTAAGGCCAAAGGGTTCCTAGTAGGTTAAGGCTGTCAGCTCAGACATTCACTTCACTAAGACGGCAACAAGGAATACCACAACCTTGTAAGTTAGAATGGAGAGGGGAATATCCACAACATTTTATTTTTATTTTTTTAAATCAAAGTGGCATTTTAAAATGCCTAAATATACAAAACTTGAGAACACACACACACACAGTCTGAATGAGACAACTCATTCAGGGTACCACATTTACCTTGGATAGTCCAGAGCTTTGGGGGGCTCACCTGAATGCCATGCCCTCCATCTTCATCCTATGAAGAACATCATTTCAGGGAAGAAAAGGCGTAGATAAGGATGTACACCTCACTCTTCCCATGGTAGCGTCCTTCATTTTAGTCCCCTTTGCCCAGTTGCACTTCAGACACCTACAACACAGCATCCTGGTGATTGTGACACACGTTGGGCTGTCTCTGGCTTGATCGTTCAGGAATCCTGATCTGGAGTTGGAAAAAATGTTCCAATGTTCTCTAGATCTAAGGGCTGCCAGTGGAGGAAGCCTGCGTGCCCCCACTGTCAATGCCTGCTATATAAATGCCAGAGAAAGCTGGAATGTGCATTTCTGTACAGGACAGGATCCACTCTACCTCTTGCCGTGGCAAGACTTCTGGATCCCCAGACTGGTGATGCCTGAGTGAACCCGATCAGTTGCCCCCCTAGGAAGGATGTTTAGCACAGCAGGGATAACCCCAAATCTCCTGACGTTCCAGGATGTTCATGGAGACCAGACACATCGAGTGTCCAACTCTCCTGCACTGACAGGTATCCAGGACTCCAACGCTTAATGGAGTGACACTGCTGACAAGGTTCTTCCAATAGATTGGAACATTTTTTCCAACTCCAGATCAGGATTCCTGAACCATCAAGCTAGAGACAGACCAACTTGTGTCACAATCACCAGGTTGCTGTGTTGGAGTCTGAAGTGCAACTGGGCAAAGGGGACTACCACAATGAAAGATGCTAACATGGGAAGAGTGAGGTGTACTCCTCTGGCTGAGCTTGAAGTGTATCAAGGATTAGACCTAAAGACTGAGTCTGTGCCAACAAAGACTTCTGAAAATTCAGAAACATCAGTCGGGGCTACATTGTTAACCTGTGTTGACTGTTCCCTCAGCAGGAGGATGTCTGAACAACCAGCAATGGAGACGTTCTAATCTAGGAGCACAGCAGCCAGCACCTTGAACACCCAAGGTATAAAAAAATCCTGAATGGCAGAGCCAAAACACCAAAAAATTGAAAGGGGCTCAGAAAAAAAAAAAAATAATGCCGCCCCTACCCCTCACCAGCGTCTAAAGCAGGATGGTAGATCAGATCCTGCAAGAGCAAGTTTAGCTGATCTGCAAGAGCTTATGGCTCTTCTGCCAAGAGATTTACAATGTCTGTGTGCACGTTACAGTGGTAGAAGATGAAGTTAGGCACAAAATCAGGGAAACGGAAACCCAGGAGTCACCAGATCATTCTACACAAACATCTGGAGGATACCCAGTTCTGTTTCAATAGTTTTTATTGTTTTAATAAAGAACAGTTGGTAGAGTAGCGAACAATCCTCGCTCGAATTATGACAGATAAACCGGTAAACATACAGCATCTCACAAAAGTGAGTACACCCCTTACATTTTTGTCACTATTTTATTATATCTTTTTATGTGACACTGAAGAAATTACACTTTACCACAATGTAAAGTAGTGAGTTTACAGCTTGTATAACAGTGTAAATTAGCTGTCCCCCAAAATTACTCATATAGCCATTAATGTCTAAACTGCTAGCAACAAAAGTGAGTAAATCCCTAAGTGAAAATGTCCAAATTGGGCCCAAAGCGTCAATATTTTGTGTGGCCACCATTATTTTTCACAGGTTGCCACCAGAGTCTTCTTCCACTCCATGACAAAGCTGGTGGATGTTCGAGACCTTGCTCTCCTTCACCTTGCATTTGAAGATGCCCCACAGATGCTCAATAGGGTTTAGGTCTGGCGACATGCTTTGCCAGTCCCTCACCTTTACCCTCAGCTTCTTTAGCAAGGCAGTGGTAGTCTTGGAGGTGTGTTTGGGGTCGTTATGTTGGAATATTGCCCTGTGGCCCAGTCATCGAAGGGAGGGGGGGGATCATGCTATGCTTCAGTATGTCACAGTACATGTTGACATCCATGGTTCCCTCAATGAACTGTAGCTCCCCAGTGCCAGCAGCACTGATGCAGCCACAGGCATTAACACTCACCACCAAGCTTGACTGTAGGCAAGACACTTGTCTTTGTATGCCTCACCTGGTTTATGCCAAACACGTTTGACACCATCTGAAACAAATAAGTTCATCTTGGTCTCATCAGACCACAGGACCTGGTTCCAGTAATCCATGTCCTTAGTCTGCTTGTCTTCAGCAAACTGTTTCTGAGCTTTGTACATCTTAAGAGGTTTCCTTCTGGGACAACAGCCATGCAGACCAATTTGATTCAGTGTGAGGTGTATGGTCTGAGCACTGACAGGCTGACACCCCGGCCCCTTCAACCTCTGCAGCAATGCTGGCAGCACTCATATGTCTATTTCCCAAAGACAACCTCTGGATAGGACGCTGAGCACGTGCACTCAACTTCTTTGGTCGACCATGGCAAGGCCTGTTCCGAGTTGAATCTTGTCCTGTTAAAACGCTGTATGGTCTTGGCCACTGTGCTGCAGCTCAGTTTCTGGGTCTTGGCAATCTCCTTATAGCCTAGGCCATCTTTATGTAGAGCAAGCAACCATTCTTTTTTTTCAGTTCCTCAGTTCTTTGCCATGAGGTGCCATGTTGAACTTCCAGCGACCAGTATGAGGGAGAGCAACACCACCAAATTTGACACCCGCTCCCCGTTCACACCAGAGACCTTGTAACACCAACAAGTCACATGATACCGGGGAGTGAAAATGGCTAATTGGGCCCCAATTTGGACGTTTTCACTTGGGGGTGTACTCACTTTTCTTGCCAGCGGTTTAGACATTAATGGCTGTGTGTTGTGTGATTTTGAGTGGACAGCAAATTTACACTGTTATACAAGATGTACACACTACTTTACATTGTAGCAAAGTGTAATTTCTTCAGTGTTGACACGAAAATAAAATGTTTACAAAAATTGAGATGTGTACTCACTTTTGTGAGATATTTTAAGTGGAGCTTAATACAGTTCAAAGAAGACCCGACTCGCAGGTTGGGTCTGCTATGTGTCCCCCTCCCCCCCAACAAACTAAAATATAAGGCAGGACAGTAACCATTACGGATATATTGAATGCTTGAATTACATGAGGTCTGCGATGCAGGTGCTCCACCAGCCACCCAGTGTGGAACCCTAGTTCTGAACACAAACCAGTCCAGTTTTTTTAAATGTGGATGCCAAAAGATCCACATCTGGCATCCCCCACCCCAGACATCTCTGAACACTTCCAGGTGAAGAGCCCATTCAACTGTATTCAGCTGCTGACAGCTGAGGAATTATGTTCCATGTTGGGATTGTGACCAGCGGAGAAGGCCGTAACGTGATGTTCTGGTCAAAACAGCAAGTCCATTCCTCCTGGGCAGCGCAACTTCTTGCCCCTTCTTAATGGCCGATGTATGCCACAGCCGTGGCACGGTCCAGCTACGTAAAAAAGTGTAGCTGCGCTAACTACTCCCACCCAACTGTATTAAGTGACTGTTACTGCAACATACAGAACATCACCATGAAAATAAATGCTTTACCATATGATTCCTCAACATATGAAAAAATTAAATAGATAAATACTAAATAAAATATACACAACTCAGATACTCTTGTAAAAATTTATGAAAATAAGGGTGAAAAAGTATCTGAATAATATACATTTAAATAGTGAATAAAATAATCAAATTCATAAATATCTGGATAATAAGTGAATATGAATCAAAATGATAGATATTTAAATAAGTGAATATATTAATCAAATTGATAAATTATACTAAAAAATATGACAGTGATTAATATGAATGGTGCTAAATTAATAAATATTTGAAAAATAAATAAATGGATATATATTAATCAAATACTAAAATATGACAGTGATTGAATAGAGAATATTAAATTATGAGTGTGATGAAACACAGTAAAGGAAACACTAATGTAACCAAAAAAGTGCCCAAAACCAAAAGTGCAATAGTCCACTCAAAGGTATGTTGCATGAGAAGAGTGACTCCTTAAGTAGATATCAATACAACGTGCAATCCTCCTTCACCAACACACTGTGCTGATCACCAGTACAAATGCACGCTTACCAGAAGAAAGTATGCAAGAGCTCACAACATATGCCACTTAATCTGCCGGATGGATCACAAATTTGCCACCAAATATGACTGGAGCTTCTCCCGGAAGACTTTCAAGTGTGCAGACAACTCATAGAATATAGATTAAAAAAACTTCCCATAGTGTAAAACTGGCAAGCAACTATTTGTAAAAAAAAAAAAAAAAAAAAAATAAAAAAAAAGCACAAACACTCACAAACAGAAGTAAAATAACAGCGTATCTGCCAGCCGGCAAGCGAGCGCCCATTAACTCAAATCACATGACTGTGTCAGCACGTCTAAGCCACCCAACGCACGTTTCGTCATAGGCGACATTGTCCAGACATCTCTGAACACTTCCAGGTGAAGAGCCCATTCAACTGGATTCAGCTGCGGAATTATGTTCCATGTTGGGATTGTGACCAGCGGAGAAGGCCGTAACGTGATGTTCTGGCCAAGACAACAGCAGGTCCATTCCTCTCCTGGGCAGCGCAACTTCTTGCCTCTTCTTAATGGGCGATGTATGCCACAGCCGTGACACAGTCCAGCTACACTCTGACAGGGAGACTTTGAATGCCATCAGACCAGGGTAGGGGAGCCAGCTGAATTGTTCCAAAGATCAGGGCTGTTGACTGGCAACGTCTGCTCCTCCGACGAGCACACTAGCTTAACAGAGGATCTCTAGAACTGATCACCAGCCTGCCAGGCTGGCAGTTGGTCATACTAAGCCACACTGATTAAAGAGTTACTAAACCCACAACGGTACAATCACTCTGTATATGTAGTAAAGCATGCTAGTTATACTCCGTGAAACCTAAGGGGTTAATCCTTCGCACTGTGTAAAAAGGCTGTTTGATCTAGTCTTTTCTGATCCTCTTTCTTCAAACAGTCCCCAAACCATCCGCTAATAGAACTGAGCCTTGGGAGCAAGTTGCACATGCTCAGTTTGGTGTGCATTAAGTTTTTATTTGTTCTTGGGAGGGTGCATGCGATTCGCACAGGGCCAAGGGTCCTGCAGACAAATATTACAGTCAGAGTAGAATGAAAACTCCTACCAGAGATTATAGAGTTTATATTTTCAAAAATAATTGCATTTCCATGTTCTGTGCACTGTGGGAGACCAGATATAAACTAAAGCAAGGACCTGGGTTTAGTAACACTTAAGCTCAAGTTCAGAAACCAGCCAAACTTCTCCATGAATTGTAACACCTGCTGCACACTGCATGCCAGTTCGACTCAATTGCTCCCTCAGAAGCAGGTCGTGCAGGTAGGTATCCTCAAGATCCACAGACACCAAGAAGTCCCCTGGATGAAGCAGAGAATTCACCGCAAAGATGGAGTTCCCCTTCAGGGAGGAGGAAGAAGAGGACTTGGGGTTCTATCTTTTCTTAAGGAACTGGAATTAAGCTTTAGCTTAGAGTGTGAGGCTGGTTGCGTTCAAAAATAACTTCTTGGATTCTGTAGGCATCACTGGTTTTATGACCGCTTTCTTTAGGGGTAAAAGCATGCTCCCATCACCTTCTAAATGTAGGCATGTATGAATTGTTTGTAGTAGCAATCGCCATTGTTTTTATTCTCAAATAGATTTTATTTCACTGTATTGTCAATATTACTTGTGGATACCATACTTTGTATGTCTAAAAAAAAAAATAAAAAAAAAAAAAAAATTGTCCCCCGGAAGAACATCAGCCTCTCTGCCACACAGCGGCTTCCTCTTGGGCGCATGCAGGGAATTTGCTACTGATCCATTGGGATGTTTACCATTATCAGATGAGCCCGTCTCTACTCCTTACGTGAGTGATCCCTTATCTGTGGGATCTTACGTTTCGATTAAATATTACACCTTAGAGCAGAGGTCTCAAACTGGCGGCCCTCTCAGCCTTGCAATGCATCATGGGACTTGTAGTTTAGCAACAGCTGGAGGGCCGCCAGTTTGAGACCCCTGCCTTAGAGGCACTTTTAGGTTTTCCTTTCTCCCCTTTGTAGGGCTGAAACGATTAATCGACATCATCGATAATGAAAATCGTTGTCAACGATTTTCATTATCGATTAGTCGGTCCGCATCATGTGATCCGCGGAGCGGTCTGTGGCTGCGGCCTTAGGAAAGGCCGCGGCTTCGGCCTAGCTCCGGAGCTGGCGGCCATCTTGGCACACCCGGTGGCGGTGTTGTATTGTAACCCCGTCACTTCCGGTGCAGCTCTGTTGTAGTGTCATATTTTGCTGCCTATCACAGAATGCTACGGAAGTGACGTTGCCGCCAGAAATTGCGTACTGCGCATAGCGTTCCAAACACTCGCGCCGTGCGTTCCAACATAGTTTCGGCAATACAGTTCAGCGAAACCATCACATAATGTTACGGAAGTGACGTTACAGAAAACACAAACACTGGGCCATGCGTTACAACACTAATACTTCTCTTGTTACCTAGTATTATTTACCAACCATGCTGAGCTACTTGCCGTGTTAGGTTCTGCATTGCTGGGACTTGTAGTGCCTATCCTGAGCTACATGCTTCAATGTTCAGTGTCCTCATCCTTATCCCTGTGCTTCAATGTTCAGTGTCCTCATCCTTATCCCTGTGCTTCAATGTTCAGTGTCCTCATCCCTATCCCTGTGCTTCAATGTTCAGTGTCCTCATCCCTATCCCCGTGCTTCAATGTTCAGTGTCCTCATCCCTATCCCCGAGCTTCAATGTTCAGTGTGCTCATCGAAGCAGGGGGATAAGGACACTGAACATTGAAGCCCGGGGATAGGGATGAGGACACTGAACATTGAAGCAGGGGGATAAGGATGAGGACACTGCACATTGAAGCACAGGGATAAGGATGAGGACACTGAACATTGAAGCAGGTAGCTCAGGATAGGCACTACAAGTAACAGCAATGCAGAACCTAACACGGCACGTAGCTCAGCATGGTTGGTAAATAATGATACTAGGTAACAAGGGAAGTATTAGTGTTGTAACGCACGGCCCAGTGTTTGTGTTGTCTGTAACATCACTTCCGTAACATTATGTGATGGTTTCGCTGAACCGTATTGCCGAAACTATGTTGGAACGCACGGCAGGAGTGTTTGGAACGCTATGCGCAGTACACAATTTCTGGCGGCAACGTCACTTCCGTAGCATTCTGTGATAGGCAGCAAAATATGACACTACACCATCACTGAAACGCATGCGCGGTAAAGGGCCGCCGTCAGCTGCCACTTCAATGCTATTAACAGCGCATGCGCAGGATATTTCTTTAGCGGCAGAGAAAAAGTATGGACTGAAGCTGGCGGAGACTTGCGGGCGGAGTTGGACAGATAACAGAAAAAAGGGGGTTTGCGCTATGGATAAGCTGCAAAAGAACGGTGGATATAAGAGGGCTGCCACTACCCCAGGCTCGCAACAAAAAGTTGGAACAGTATACCAATGTTATAAATACAGGTAGTAAAAGCGCTCTACTCTGATGTTTTATAACCCCAGGAAATGTAAAATATACAAAAATTAAAATTAAATTAGTGGGTGTGTTTTTGTAAAATCTGTGCAAAGTGCAAATCTTGTTAATTATTGTATCTGCACAATTTAAATTCAATTGTGACAAGCGTTCTTTCATATATATATTTTTAATAGTATTGGCTTTTTTATTTAGTCATTGTGCACTCAGATATATATTCATCACGTGGTATAATTTATAGATCAACATTTGATAATTGATTCATTTTTACATTGTGCGTTTATTTTTCATATTGTGCGTTTTTTTTTAATATGATTTTATCCGATTAATCGAAAAATAATCGGCCGATTAATCGATTATGGAAATAATCGTTAGTTGCAGCACTACCCCTTTGAATACAGAGTTAGCTTCGCTCTCAGAAGAGCTTTGCCCTAAGCATTTGCTCACCCATCGAGTGCCTGACAAGTTATAGACTTATGCCCATGAATAATATGGACTTTTTATGAATGGTTCTCGGCGTTTGCTTACAGTTAATCCTATGCACTTGCTTTTTCTCCTCTATCAAAATACAGGAGATAACTGTAGGTATAGTCGTCTCTTGGCCATCAGGCCTTGGTGGCCGATCCAGTTGAAGCCCACCTTTTAGACTATCGGGTGTTAATAACTACCAAGAATTAAGGGAACTGAAGGAACTCAGACAACCACAAAGTAATCTAAAAGCCGAGACTCAACTAAGCTGCAAGGGGTTATGCCAGGGAAGGGATACTCGTTTTTTGGCCACTATCCATTTACCTGAAGATGGCAGCATAACCCAAGTAGACAGATATGTGAAGTAATTTGTGTCCTGTGGTATACAATTAAAATGTGTCCATCCTCCCAGGACACTAGGGGAAAAAAAAAAAACCTTAGGCATGCTGGGAAAAGGAGGGGTCAGATTGGTACAGTTTCCAGTGTCCAAATCCTCCTGCAGGAAACAGTCTGAATTTGTATCCTGCAATACACATGAAAGCTTGTAACACTATGCATGTAGGTTTATAATAAATCATATACTTACTTTATTCCAACATCTTTCCCAGACTGTAAAATCCAGCTCAAAGAGTTGTTAAACTCACCGATATATTCTTGACCTAGACCCTGTTCAATTTAGATTTAAGCTGCATTAGAAATGAAATTCCAAAGGATACAGTAAGCACATACTTTGATAGAATATCACAGACACACACACACAGCAAACCTAGGCATCAGAGGTTCTCGGACCATCAGATTACCGGCAAACTGGTTCACTACAATGCCTTAAACAAGTAGACTACTCCCCTGTATGCTTTACAAGGCATACAAATTTTACATTTCAAAATGGATACCTCTAGGTCTAAATTTTTCAATATAAAGTATTATGGATCTTTTATCTGTCAACAGCCAGTAGCAACTGAGAACTAGGACAGTACCAACCTGTAAATATTCAGCTGCCTCCTGGACGGAAATACGACCAAATTCTGCATCACCACAGATATAATCTCCTGAAAGATTGATGAAACAGAAAAAACATGAATACCAGCAACTTTAAACCATAAATATATTAATATGTTTGTAACAAAACACTGCGCTATTCTTAAAGAAAAATATATAAATATATATATAGAAACAAGCAAGAGAGCTGCTAACACATCACTGGGGTATCAAGTGAGAGGTAAACAGATGCTGTGTAAAAGTGTAGCGCTTCTCAAAGAATCTTAAACACCAAGCATAATAATACCTTCCTTACAAGTGCAAAATTATATAAATGTGTTCAGTGAAAAAGTCTCACTGTGAAAAAGTGTATAAAACACATAAATTGCTACATAAATATTAATGGCTTATATAAACATGTATTCGTGACTCAAAAAAGTGAAAAAAAAAAAAACAATTCTAAAGAATAATAATATTCCAGGAAGCAGAGAAGGAGGAAAAACTCAGTCCCAATAACACAGTTCAGTCCTTTGTGTGCAATATCCTTCTATGATCCACAAGTGTGCAGGAAATGTTACACCTCCTTTCAAAAACACTCGTGCAATAACCACGTGAAGATTCCCGTCACCAGGCGAATTGAACGCTTACCGGAATGATTGGATCCTCACAAATTTACATTTGGGGGATCATACAGACTTTTGCAACAATATGCAGGTTCTCACAGCAACCATATATCAAGGAGGACCTCGAATATAAACAATCACTTCAAATGTTGAAAGGTGATTTTAACTCCAGCCAAGTACATCCATAGACGTGTTTACATACCTTAGTGCCCAGTCTCCGTACACACTACACGGGTCCTCCTTGATATATGGTTGCTGTGAGAACCTGCATATTGTTGCAAAAGTCTGTATGATCCCCCAAATGTAAATTTGTGAGGATCCAATCATTCCGGTAAGCGTTCAATTCGCCTGGTGACGGGAATCTTCACGTGGTTATTGCACGAGTGTTTTTGAAAGGAGGTGTAACATATTTCCTGCACACTTGTGGATCATAGAAGGATATTACACACAAAGGACTCTGAACTGTTATTGGGACTGAGTTTTTCCTCCTTCTCTGCTTCCTGGAATATTATTATTCTTTAGAAATTTTTTTTTTTTTTCACTTTTTTGAGTCACGAATACATAAGCCATTAATATTTATGTAGCAATTTATGTGTTGTATACACTTTTTCACAGTGAGACTTTTTCACTGAACACATTTATATAATTTTGCACTTATAAGGAAGGTATTATTATGCTTGGTGTTTAAAATTCTTTGAGAAGCGCTACACTTTTACACAGCAACTTTAAACCATAAATATATTAATAGCATGAGTTTTCACTGGAACTAAAAGTAGAAGAGAAACATTCTAAATTGGGCCAAACTGCTCCGGTAACTGCCCAAGACCAGATTTACCTCACTTTCAATTAATTTTCCTTTGATTTCCTGCAGTGTCTACATGACAGACATGAATAGAAAGTCTCCCCAATGGGATTAAAAAAAAAAAAAAAAAAAAAACACACACCACACACACACACCTGAATATAACATCTAGCCAAAAAAGTAAGCTTTGAAATTTACATATACATCTATCTTTAGCAAAATGATTTGAGGGAATCCAAAATACTGAATGTAGTAGAGCCACAGGAAAATTGAATGTTAAAGCCAGGACGAGCCATCTGCCTTTCTTAAAAAAAAAAAATCATAAATAAAATAAAAACTTGACTCCATCTTAACAGAAAATTGAAAGACCCTGTACACAGAAGGCTGCAATATTGAAAACTGCACACCTATGTTTTTTGTACATCGATCAAGGATTGCTGAAGAACAGTTTTTAATTGACAGACTACGCACTGTACTTCTCCATAGGTAGTAGCACAATTAAAAAGAAGAGGCATTTGAACATGCACTACCAGCTAACCTAGTGCGGAAGTCTGTTGGGATTGTTGGGGGCGCTCAGTGCCGTTACCTTTCCTCCCTTCTCATCCTAGCCTGGACTCAGTTTGAGGAAAATCCATGGCCAACTGACGTTTGAGTCGGGTTATATACTAGGTTTGAACACCTTCTGGGAGCTGTTTCGTACTGCTTAGTATTAACACAGCGTTAACAGGTCTTCCATATGGAAGAAACAATGCCTTGATGATGCTCTATTGTGATAATTAAGTAGTGCGCTGGGATGGTTATCGTTTTTGTACTTTACCTTATGGATCACTCACTAGACTGTTTATAGTTAATGATACATGGTAATTTCATGTTTTTATTTATTTATTTTTAAACCTGGAAAAAAAAAAAAAAAACCTTTAAAAAAAAATGTAAACATTTTTAAACGAAAAGGAGGAATTTAACTGGATTTTGAAACACTCAGACATTAATATCTGTTGGTCATTTTCATTCCAAATGAATGAGAGATTCTCACAGCTCTGAGGTAGAGCTGATCATATTGGGCAGCAACTTTACTCTTTGGTGTGTGTGCCATCTCAAGTCTTGACAACGGCCCAACAAAGCGGTTGTAAAGCCATTGTATTCTAATGGTACCATCCCTTAGATAACATTGTGCACCAAGGTCTGTGCTAAAAAATAAAAAAATAAATAAAAAAAAGGGAGGACAGAGGAGAGCTGCAGGATGACGGAGGCACGTAAACTGATCACGTTGTCAGGTCTCAGCCACCAAGAAACTGGTCAGTTTACAGGGGGATGGGCACAACCAGGCAGGATTAGCCAGGTATTTTATATGATAGAGAGGGACAAAATTATACAGGACAAGCACTGTGCTGTTTATACTTTAAATGGAACAGGATCTATTTTTTGTTGGGGGGGGGGGCGGGCACTTCGAGTTCGGACACAGCACCTCCTTAACCACTTATGGGCCGCCGCATGCCAATATATGTCCTAACTTTGAAGAGAAATAGTTATGGCAGTAACCCCAGTATCCTCTTCTTCGGCCGATGGTCGGTTTACAGATAAAAAGTGGTCTCTGCGGCAGATTCGCCGCAAGATCACTTTCACTTGTGGTGGGAGAGGGTACCCTTCCAACCACGCTACGGTGCCCTCCGCCGCTTACCAGAGCCAGCAGCAGCGGCGATCAGATCCTTTCACATTGCAGGGTGGAAGTGACATCAAAGTGTCACTTCCGCCCACAGATCTTAAGGGATTTTTTTAACTGCATAGTTTAAATATGAGATCTGAGGTCTTTTTTTACCCCAGATCTCATATTTAAGAGGTCCCGTCATGCTTTCTATTACAAGGGATGGTAAAAAGTTAAAGGAAAAGAAAAGAAAAGAAAAGAAAAAAAAAAAAAGCCCCATCCCGCCAAGCTTGAGTGCAGAAGTGAACGCATACGTGAATAGCGCCCGCATGTGAAAACGATGTTCAAACCACACGTGAGGCTTCGCCGGGATCGGTAGAGTGAAAGCAATAATTCTAGCCCTAGATCTCCTCTAACTCAAAACACGCAACCTGTAGAAATTATTTTAAACGTGGCCTATGGAGATTAAGGGTAAAAAAAAAAAAAAAAAAAAAAGGGTGTCGCTATTCCACGAGCGGGAGCAATATTGAAGCGTGACATGTTAGGTATCAATTTACTCGGCGTAACATTATCTTTCACAATTCAAAAAAAAAAAAAAAAATGGGCTAACTTTACTGTGGGCTTATTTCGTAAAGAAAAATAATAATTTTTTCCAAAAAAAGTGCGCTTGCAAGACCGCAAATACGGTGCGACAAAATATTGCAACGACCACCATTTTATTCTCGGGGGGGATGACGACACGACGAGTAGTATGTTTGGGGGGTTCCAAGTAATTTTCTACCAAAAAACGTAACATGTAAACAACAAATTTTAACCTCTTCCCGCCCGCCCTATAGCCGAATGACGGCCGAAGAGCGGACGCTTTCGTCCGGGAGGCCGTCCCTGGACGTCCTGTTTACTGCCGCAATACGCGCATCGGGGAAGTTATGTGTTTCCCCGTGTCCCCCGGAGACAGGCAAAAACAGATCGCTGTAAACGCCCAATCACAGCGCGATCGGCGTGTCCAATGTGAGATGATCCCATATGTAAACATATGAGATCATCTCTCAGCGCCGCTCTCCCTCCTCACACAGACAGCGTGTGAGAGGGGAGAGATGAACGGCTGCAGCGGCCGTAAGTGTAAAAAAAATAAAATAAATAAAGTTAAAAAAGTGGCCACGTGTCCCCAGTGCCACGTATCAGTGCCATCTGTCATCAGTGTCACGTGTCATTGTCCTGGTGCTCCAGGGCCTTCAAAAGTGTAATAGGTAGTCAACAAGTTAGATGTGTAATTTATGCTCCTACAACACCTGATAGCGCTCCCTGCATGTTGAGCCTCTCTGTGGCCAGGCTGTGAAAAAGTCCCACACATGTGGTATTGGAATACTCAGGAGGAGTAGCAGAATTTTTTTTTAGGGGTGTCATTTGTGGTATACACATGTCATGTGAGAGAAATAACCTATTACAATGACAATTTTGTGGAAAAAAAAAAAAAAAAATGAAAAATCTTAATATTGCAAAGAATTGTGGGGAAAAAAATGACATCAAAAAGCTCACCATGCCTCTTACTAAATACCTTGGAATGTCTACTTTCCAAAAAGGGGTCATTTGTGGGTTTTTTGTACTTTCCTGACTTGTTCGGGTCACAAGAAGCGAGATAGGCCACCAGTACATCAAATGTGATCAATTTTGTGCGATTCGCACCACAGCTTGTAGACTAACTTTCACAAAGACCAAATAATATCCACTAATTTGGGTTATTTTTACCAAAGATATGTAGCAGTATAAAATTGTGGCCAAAATTTATAAAGAAAAATTAATTTGCATAATTCTGTCACAGAAACAAAGAAATATGCCTTTTTCCATTTATAGCGCAAAAAATAAAAACCCCAGAGGTGATCAAATAGCACCAAAAGAAAGCTCTATTTGTGGGAAAAAAAAAGGACAAAAAAATTCATTTGGGTACAGTGTTGCATGACTGAGTAATTGTCAAAGTGTGAGAGCACCGAAAGCTGAAAATTGGTCTGGGCAGGAAGGGTGTTTAAGCGCCCAGTAAGCAAGTGGTTAAAGGGGCTCGGTCCTTAAGTGGTTAATCTTGACCATTGGGTTATCTCTCATACGCAGGAGTATGACTAGGCAAAAAATAAACAAAACAACACAACACCTGGCTAGATATTCAGTTTAGTAGCAAGCAGTAATAGAAGTATCAAAAACTCCATAGAGGGGTGGGTGCGGTGTCCGTCAATTAACTTAAGTAAATGAATTTTACACCAGTACAAAAATCACATTTTCTTTTTGCTTGACAGACACAGCACCTCCATAATCTTGACCATTTGGACGTCCAAAAGCAGTTCTAAAGAAAAATGAGGGGTGGGCATATAACCTAAGGCTAACCACAAGAGCCCTAAACCAGGTCACAGAAGCCGAAACTGAAGTTTTAAAAAAAAAAAAAAAAAAAAAAAAACCCTCGAGGGAATGCCCCTCTTAAAACAGCAGGCTGCAAAACCTTGCGTCCAAAAGAAGCATCCGCACATGCCAAAATATATACTTTATAGAATTTCATGAAGGTATGCACTGACGACCAAGTGGCCGCCTTACAAACCTGCGATATTGAAGCTTGATGACGGAAGACCCAAGAAGTACCTAGCGCCCGAGTAGAATGCGCCCTGACAGGGAAAGGAGGAACCTGACTGATAATAGAAGGCCTGAGTCACAGTCTGTCTGGAGATGGTAACCGAGGAAGTGGCCAGCCCTTTCCTTGGTCCCTATGTAACAAAAAGAGTCAGTCTGACCTCTGGAAGGACTCGGTGGCTGCCAGGTACACCTGAATCGCACAAACCACATCCAAGATATGCAAAGCAAATTCCTTGGGATGATCCGGCTTGGGACACAAGGACGGCAACACAATGTCCTCTAATGGAAGTCAGAGACAACCTTGGGCAGAAATGGACAGGGACAAAGGATCACTTTATCCCTATGGATTACTAAATAGGGACTACGAAACCCTGTGGGCCGAGGTAATAGCCACCAAGAATTCCACCTTTTGGGACAACTTAGGTAAGGGAAATCACCCAAATATTCTCGAATGGAGGTTTCTGGAGAACAGATGGTACCAAGTTTAAATCCCATGGAGGCAAAAGAGACCGTACAGGTGGAGCCACATCCCGGATTGCTTTAATGAAGGTACAAACTAAAGAGTGAGTGGTCAGGGGGTTCTCTGAAAGAAGACTGCTAAAGAGACACCTGGCCCTTATTGGTACTCAAGGCCAACTTCTGCTCAACGCCCCGTTGAAGTAAAGCCAAGATCTGAGCCACAGAAAAGGATCGAGGATGAATGCCAATTGACTCGCACAAAAAAAAAAAATGTATGCTTTCCACGTACGATGGTATATCTTACTGATCCTGACACTCACTCAACGTACCTGGCTTTTTAATGGCTAGGCTATTAAAACCAGTTACTGTAAACCAGGATGGAAGCTCAGCCCTCAGTACAACTGGTCCTCTTTGAGAGGTAGCTTCCAAGAGACGTTTACTGTACCTGCTGAAGGGGCAGACATTTGAGAAGAAAAACTACTAACCTAGTCAGCATTCACTAAAGAGTCGGACCCAGGTAACCCAATTTCCTGGACGGGGGCTAGAGGGGACCTTGGGTAGTTTGGACATCACCCGAACCTTACAGAAATTATACCCACACAAGACACAGGGCCCCCCCGAAGTGGACAAACTGTCACCCTTCTTTGGTACCCCCAAAAGGTTCAATTCATGGACCCCCTTGATGCTCATGAAGTAGGTCCATGAATCTGGAAACCATCAAAGATGTCCCCCCCACCCCAGCAATTGGTGAGGGCAGACCTCCATGCTGAAGGAGTCTTGCCAGTAGATTCAGAGAAGCCTGCTCTAGGCTTACCAGACCAAGATTGCTTGGAACATCCCAGGGAAGACTTGAGATCGGTTTCCTTTATCTGCAGTCCCAGGAGCCCGGAAAAACAGTTTATGGGCCGAGAAGGAAGTCCCCCCCCCCCCGCTTTCCTAGATTGAAGCAGGAAGGTACTCTTCCCTCCCGTGACACCCTTAATGATGTCTTCCAGGGTAAGGGCAGAACAATGAGTTTTTTTATTTTATTTTTATTTTTAAGAGGACTGGTCTGCCGAACAATTCTTAAGCCACAGCACACATCTAATCACCACCGCTGAAACAGAAAGCTTGGACAGCACAGGAACTGCATCACAAATATACTGCAGCTCATGGACCAACTGGTCCACTAAATCAATAAGCAGCAGGAACCCAGACCTTTGCGCGAAAGCTTGGCCCATTCAGTTAGGGTCCAGGACCAAGGCCAGGATGGGTCATAATGTCGAACCAGCCATAGTCAACATGCTGCGTGCCACAGCCTCCGCTTTCCTGTCAGCCAGGTCCTTAAAAGGATGGAGATTCTTCTATTGGGATCATAGTTGCTTTATTTAACCTGGAAACAGGAGGGTCCACTTTGTTAAAAGTGATTCTTCAAAAGGGATGTCGTACTAAGAAATGCTTGGGGATCACAAAGGACAACTTAGGTTTACCGTTAAATGAATGGGAACAACCAATCAAAATAAGGCAGATAAGGAAACACCTTTGGTGTGCGAGGAGACTTATGCGTACCAAAGGACACAGCCACATTCTCCATCTTTAGATTCCTGAGACTCCATAGGAAAGACAACCCTGTAGTACAGGGGAATTTTTGGCACTACCAAGGGACACCCCCCAATGGCCAGGGTATCTATCAGCAGAGGGAGATACACAAGGACCCTCCCAGCCAGAAGAGTGCCATAATTTGGACCCAGCAAACACCAATGGTCGTAATCTATTTCATCCATCCCAGACAGGAAGAGAAGAGGAGCCCTGGCATCTCCACGAGGCTTCAGCCCTCTCTAGCGTCTCACTAGACTATGGAAAAATGGCCACTGGTGTCATCGGCTACAGAAACATGGCCACTGGCTAGAGAACAGCCAAAGGGGAAATGGCCGCTGTGATGTCATCATACTTCCCAAGCATGGCCGCCAGCCTTTTGACGTGCTGAAGCATGCTGCCAGGATCATCTGTGCCTTCAACATCGTTGCACCCTCTGCAGCGATGTTGAAGGCACCCCCCTCCAAAAAAAAGGTACTGTACTCCTCTAGGCAGTGTGAACATTTAACGGGACACCACTGTGCACTCTGCACTGGGACTCCCAAACTGCAAACTACCTCACACAGCAGGGTATGCACCTAGGTGTCTCCGCTGCACTCTGCACTGGAACCCCCCCTCCCATACTGCCAGGGCAGGATACACAACATCCAGAAGGGGAATGGTGCAGGTGACCCTCCAGACAGAATTTAGTCACCGAAGCAGGGGGGCTATCAGCCAAGTGACCACTGCAACTCGGACAAGAGCCCATTTGTATGTGACCCTGAGAGACGTTCAGCCTTCGTCCGTTGAGGCTATGTCGTGACCGACCTAGCGCGTAGCTGCGGTCTGCATGCGTTGGCTGGACTGGGGAGACCACTGGATCTAGATTATCCAGCCCAGCATTTGATTGTAGATTTTCCAGGAGAAAATGCATGGAAGACAGACAAAAAGCAAAAGCAGCTGTTTTTTGTTCTGCCTAGTCCTACTCCGGTGGAGGCAATATAACCCAATGGTCAAGATTAAGGAGGCTCTGTGTCCGAACGAAAGAGAAAAGGTGCGAGTTTCTCCTCTGAGTGAATCTGTAGTGTGCATAATCTACTCTCCCTGGTATTCAGGTTAATGACACCTAATGAGCCTCTAAAAATCACATGCATATGGGATAGCTATCTGCATGTAGTAAATATTAAAGTACTACCGTATTTATCAGCGTATAACACGCACTCCAAGTTTAGGAGGGAATTTTAAAGAAAAAAAAAATGACATTTAAATGCCCCTCTTTGCAGCCTTGCGTCCCTTTGCAGCTTCATTGCAGGAATTTAAAATGGTCGCTGATCTCCGCTGATTGGGAGCAGAGCCGACAAACAAAGCTGAGTGTACTCTGCTACTCTCGCAGTCCCTCCCACGTGCCTGAGCGGAGCCGAGACTAGCCAATTGTACTCTGCTTTGTGTATGCCGGCGGCCCAGTCCCGCCCCTATGATGGACATAACACAGGTCCAAAAGCAGGACTGGGCGTGACTGAGCAGAGCAGAGACTAGCCGAGTGTACTCGGCATTGTGTAGGTCGACGGTGCTCGCTCTGCTCACAATCAGCGGGGATCGGCGTATAAAACACGCACCCACGATTTCCCCGATTTTAAGGGGAAAAAAAGTAAGCGTTATACGCCGATAAATACGGTATGTAAGATTTTAAATCGGCCCAAATTAACGAGGTCAAAGTGGTGTACATTTTCCCCTCTGATTTTACAAGGGTTGTTCTGACAAATTGGTCTACTTTTGCTGAATGTTCTTTTTCCACTTCAGTGTAAGGTTGCAATTCACACTTCTGCAGACACTAAAAACAGCCACCTTAGAGGGAATACTGGACAAAGCAACCCTTCCTAAGAAAGTATGTTTGAGCCGTCAATCCAGAACATACAGATGTCCAACCTTTTTAGGTTACTGCTCCACAATGCGTGTGTTCCATTATATGGCTACAAATGTACATGATCTCCAAACGGATCAAAAAGCATCCTTTTCAGAAAAAGAATGTACTCTTACTTTTGTGGGATCCACTGAAAAGTAAATGCACAACATAGAATGTAAACTTATATGCATTACCTGCGGTCTTTGCTAATTTGTCATGAAGTTTATGAAGAGTGTTCATCAGCAGATTTTTCTGTGTCTAAAATAAAATAAAGTGACATTGTTTAATAAAATAAGTGGGTGGAAAAAATGCTGTTGACAATACCCAAGGCGTCAAACGTATGTTTTTGTACTAACCTATATTCTTCTACTATTCCCTTTACACAGATTTTAAAGACTATTCCTTTAAAGGGCTCATACACACTGGAGCTCCAAAGAAGCAGCCTTGTACAGCCTTTAGAGCGCTTATTTTTTTCTGTCTGGAAACACCCTTCTCTGTTAGCCAATGTGTCCATGCACACTATGGCTTTTTCAGGAGTTTACAGGCATATGCTCTTACAGGCAGAAAAATAAACCCAAACTCATGTTTGAGATGAGCTTACGAGGAGACGCCCAAGCTCAAATGCCCGCAAGAGCAGCTTTTTGAGCTGCAGTGTGCATGAACCCTAAGAATACAGAAAACTTGTTGACTGGTATGCAGAGCATGCACCCAGAGGTACATACCTGCAGCAGCTTTTAGCATCCTCTAGTTTGCCTCCCAAATGCCAGGCTGTTCTCAGACAAAACTCTGATCCTTCCACGCATTCCAATTGGCTTTTCACAATGATAGGTTGCCTCACAAGCATAAACAGTAATGTGTGGAGAAGAGGATGCAGGCAAGCCTGCATAACTGCACTGAAAGAGCTGAAGCTCTGCCTAACAAGAACAGCCTGGCACTTGGACTGTAACTTTAGAGGACACAGAGGGTTTTTGGAGGATACTTGCGGGTATGAAGTACAAGCACCCTTGAGTTCTTGGACATCATACCGGCCATAGCTTTAATTTAGTATTCAACTGACATGCTGGTGTAGGGAAAAAAAAATAAAGTAGGAATCATAAAAATTAGTTTGATATGGTCAGCAGTCTCAATCTCATCAGTATGAAAGGTTATATGGCACCAAACTGGCAAACCCAGTCCACAAAGCAAAAAATGGAGACCAGAACTACCAAACAAATGCACAAATACAATAAAAAAATAAATAAACCCCACACACCAAATCTCTATCCCAATAAATGCATACTTGAAACCTATTGCACATATACGCTCACTGTCCAATTTATAAAAAGGTACACCTTGCAAGTACCGGGTTGGCCCCCCTTTTGTCTTCATGGCATAGATTCAACAAAGTATTGGAAACATTCCCTCAGATTTTGATCCATATTCACACACTAGCATCACGCAGTTGCAGCAGATTTGTCGGCTGCACATCCATGATGCAAATCTCCCTAGCCACCATCCCAAAGGTGCTCTATTAGCTTGAGATCTGGTGACTGGAGGCCATTGGAGTACAATGAAATCATTGTCATGTTCAAGAAACCAGCTACAGATGAATAAGCTTTGACAAGGTGCATTATCCTGCAGGAAGTAGCCATCAGAAGATGGGTACACTGTAGTAAAAGGGATGGACATGGTCAGCAACAATACTCAGGGTAGGCCATGGTGTTTAAGTGATGTTCAATTGGTACCAAGGGGCCCAAAGTGTGCCAAGAAAATAGTCCCCACACCATCAGCCTGAATAGTCGATAAAAAGGTAGGATGGATTTATGCTTTCATGTTTATGCCAAATTCTGACCCTGCCATCTGAAAGTCGCAGCTGATATGGAGATTCAGACCAGGCAATGTTTTTCCAATATTCTATTGTCCAATTTTGGTCAACCTGTGCAAATTGTAGTCTCAGTTTCCTGTTCTTAGCTGGCAGGAGTGGCACCCGGTGTGGTCTTCTGCTGCTGTAGCCCATCTGCTTCAAGGTTCGATGTGTTTTGTATTCAGACAAGGTATTCTGCATACCTTGATTGCAACAAATGGTTATTTGAGTTGCTGTTGCCCTTCTATCATCTCGCACCAGTCTGCCCATCGACATCAACAAGACATGTTCTCCTACACAACTGTCGCTCACTGGTCACTTAAATCCCCTTTCTGATGCTCAGTTTGAACAAATCTTTACCAGGTCTCGATGCCTAAATGCACTGAGTTGCTGTCATGTGATTGGCCGATTAGCAATTTGTATTTCCAAGCAATTGAACATGTGTACCCAACGTGTGGCCAGTAAGTGCAAGTGAACCATTACCTGCCGAACATTTGTAATTTTGATTAGTTACTGGTCTGAGTAGTGACTATATAGTGATGTCCTTTGCTATGTGCAGGGAATGCCAGCCACACATGGTCAATATCTCTGGGGCTGTAGCAGGGATGAGAGAATTTAGGATTTTAAATTTTGATCTTAGATACATTAAACTGTCATTCTAATAAGTAATTTATCTTCAGGTAATCTATAAAGTTACACTGGATTATCTGATATTTTCACTGACATTTATCAATGCAAGATATACTCCATAGTGTACTACTCTATGTTTAGTTCAGTATTATCAGTTATCATGTTAACATGACGGGGCCATACAATTATAACCCACGTTTTATCAGCATGAATTAGGAGGAATGCTTTCTGCTGTGCATGCTGTGAGACACCAATACAAAAGATTTAAAGCAATGACCTCAGCAATATTTTAAAAACCATAACTGGACTAATTTGTCTTATAATTACAGTAGATTACATTTTAAATAATTGAAGGCATAATTCATTTTGAACTTTAAATAACGCCTACAACAAAATGCTAAAAAATATTTTATTTAAATTACGGGGTGTAACAAGATGGCCCTGATAGGACGTCACTTCCGTTACAAGATTTGAGGGATCATCTAATCTGATGGAACACAGGCAGATCATGGCTAAAGGGAGGGTCCAGAACAGACAGCGAATGTCAGACTGGAGGAGTGGGCATGACCAAGACTTAATTTGCATGCAAACCACCCTTCTCCCCTGTTCACACTGAATGTGGGTTTGAAAATCGCGAGAGTTCAGCTGAACCTACACGGTTTCAAACCTGCATTTCAGTGTGAGTTCAGGGCCGATTTGAAAGACATCTGTGCGGGTTCACGCACAGATGTCTATTGAAATCGCCCCCAAAGTCGCCAAAAGTAGTGCAAGAACTACTTTTGGAAATGAGTGAAGCGCGGCAAAGCCGGCGTCACACCGATTGGGACAGTGCCATTGCCAGCAATACCCTGCAATTAGACCTGTCAATTCGTGCTGATGTGAATGGTGGCCAAGTAATGTTTACATACGACGCCGAGCCTTTATGATTGAAAGATCTGAAATCCAATGAATAAAGGGGTGTCCACAGAGAGCAAGGTAGTGGGCAAAAGTGTAGCTAATGCTGGATGTTCTCCTGCCAGCAAAAGGGAGGGCTCCGTGTTACTTGCTGGAGTTTCTAATACACACTTTGAGAAGTTCACGGTATGCAATGAAATCAGAGCAGAGCAATTTCTTTAAAGGACAAGGAGAAGCCTGTATAACTGTGCAAGACAAAAAGAGAAGGCTGGGGTTCACATTTAACCCTTCATAGTTTAAAGGGGTTGCAAACCCTCGGGTTTTTTCACCTTAATGCATACTATTCATTAAGGTGAAAGCACCTGGCAGTCACCTGCCCCCAGCAGCCCCCTCCCGGTTTTACTTACCCGAGTTCCTTCATCTTCTCACCAGGGATGAGTTGTCCCCCTCTCTAGCTCCCACCACCAAATGCAATGACGCGGGTGCCGGGGGCGTAGGGCAGAGTCTGGCATTCGCGCAACTGCAAGGAACCCCCCCCCCCCCCCCGGGGGAGCACTTCTAGGGGGTTATCTGATGCAGGGGAGGAATCGCCCACACCATTACACCAGCAGCAGCCGCCTGAACCGTTGATAGAATGTAATCTGAAATCAAGAATTAGACCAGGCAATGTTTTTCCTATTCTATTGTCCAATTTTGGCAAGCCTGTGCGAACTGTAGCCTCAGTTTTCTGTTCTTAGCTGACAGGAGTTGCACCCGGTGTGGTCTTCGAACCTTGAAGCAGATGGGCTTCAGCGGCAGATGTGTTATGCTTTCAAGGAGATATATCAGAGAGGTATTCGGCACACCTTGGTTATAACGAGTGGCGATTTGAGTTAGTTGCCTTTCTAATCATCTCTTACCAGTCTGCCCATTCTCCTGACAAGGCATTTTTCCTCCCCACAACTGCTGCTCACTTTATATTTTCATTTTCGGACCATTCTCTGTAAACCCTAGAGATGGTTGTGTGAAAATTTCAATATATCAGCAGTTTAAAATACTCAGACTAGCCTGTCTGACACCAACAACCATGCCACTTTCAAAGTCACTTAAAACCCCTCTTATCCCCATTCTGATGCTCAGATTGAACTTCAGCAATTTGTCTTCACCACATCTATATGCATTGAGTTGCTGCCATGTGATTGGCTGATTAGCAATTTGTGTTACCAAGCAATTGATCAGGTGTGCCTCAAAGTGGCCTGTGAGGGTATATTGCTTATTTTCTTTATATTTCTAAAAGGGTAAAATTTCATCAATAATCTAAGACACTGTCAACCTTTTCATATGGAAAAATGAAACCTGGCAGCATGTTTAATACTTACATAACCAGGAAAGCCATCAGGACTTTGTACTAAGAAAAAAAAAATAGAAATAAAACAGAAGAAAATTAGTATTAGGTAAAAAGAGTTTTTAGTACATACACAGAATAAAAACACCTGGTTACCAATTGGATAAAACAAAACCCACGGTGACTAGTAACAGGTAAAGAAATTGTGTCAATGTCAGGCACAAACCAAACAGCACTATCCCCTATGGCAGGGATATGCAATTAGCATACCTCCAGCTGTTGCAAAACTACAAGTCCCATCCTCAACAGCTAGAGGTCCGCTAATTGCATATACATGCCCTATGGCCTGCATTTGTCCAGAATCTGGAAACCTGGTCTGTGTAACCAGTCATTACAGGTTAAAGAGGGGGTAAATTTGGCCATATATGTAAAGTAAATTATTCCTGCATGCAAAAAGGCCATGAACAGTTATGCAGAGGAGTGACAAAGTGACACACACACACACACATTATATACACTTTTTTTTTTAGACGAAAATAAAATGGCGATGTTTGCAATATTTTGTCATACGGTATTTGTGCAGGAGGTATTTTAAAGAGGAAGTAAACCCTGATGGGTTTACTTCCTCTTTTTTTCCCTGCAAAGGTAAAGCATAATGGAGTACTATGCATCGCATAGTAGCTCATTATGTGTCACTTACCTGACACAGGAGCCAGCGAAGTCGCCGCTGTCCTCTGTAGTCCGCCGCATCCATGTTGCTTGTGGCGTCTCGCAGCTCCGACGAATCACAGCGGCGCAACCGCGATGACGTCACTCCCGCGCATGCGCACGGGAGTCACGCCTCGCAGCTCCGCCGCTGTCATACGGCGAAGCCGCGATGACGTCACTCCCGCGCATGCGCACGGGAGTCGACAAATTTGGCAAATCCATTCTTGGATTTGCCGCATTTAGTGCGCCTGCGCGCCGCTGTCTACGGCGCAGGCGCCGTAGACAGCGGTGCCCATTTTCGGGCAAATATCTCCTAAACCATATAGGTTTAGGAGATATTGCTTGGACCTACAGGTAAGCCTTAATCTAGGCTTACCTATAGGTCCAAGTTGTTTCAAAGGGTTTACTTCCTCTTTAAATGCAAGTTTTGGGAAAAGGGACACTTTCATGAATTTAAAAAAAGAACTAAAAAGTATAGTTAGCCCAATTATTTTTTTGTATAATGTGAAAGATGTTACGCCAAGTAAATAGATAACAAACATGTCATGCTTTATAATTGCACGCACTCGTGGAATGGCAACAAACTATGGTACCTAAAAATTTCCACAGGCAACACTTTAAAAAATTTTTTTATGGTTACCAGGTTAGAGTTAGAGGAGGTCTAGTGCTAGAATTATTGCTCTCACTCTAATGATCGCAGCGATACCTTACATCTGTGATTTGAACACTGTTTACATATGCAGGCGTGACTTCCGTATGCGTTTTCTTTGCTATGCAAGCTCGCGGGGGGCGATTTAAAAATTTTATGATTTTTTATATTATTAAATTGTGTTAAAAAAATAAATAAAAAATAAACCACACAAAACATTTTTGATAACTTTTATTGCTGTCACAAGGAATGTAAACAGCCCTTGTAACAGGTACTCTTTATGGAGGGATCCAGGGTCCAAAAGACCTCCAATCCCTCCTTTACACTTCAAAGTATTCAGATCTCCGTTTTCGGGAATTCTGAATACAGTATATTTTTGGCAGCCGTGTTTACAAACAGAAGACTGGAACAAAGCTGTTTCCGGCTTCGTTACAGTCTGTCACTAGGTGCCGGTAGAGCAGGATCATTGATCGGGTCTCCCGGTGGGACGGCAGGCCCGGTCAGAGCGGCGGGAGGGACCCCCCTCCCGGTCCTCCGGGATAACAGGCGAGCGGCTTTTAGCCACATCGGTTGTTATCCCTGGAAAGCCAATCGCTAGTTGCTTGTCCAGCTGGATGCCAAGTCAGAATAACGAAACCACTTTCCGGCTGTCATTCTGCTATATGGCAGGTAAAAAGTGGTTAAGGTCTCTGCCAAGAAAGAATAGAGAGCAGTCTTTATGAAATACTTGAATTTCCAAAAAAAAAAAAAAAAAAAAAATCTGCTCAGGGAAGTGTTTGGGGGAAATCACATTCGACTATATACCTCAGAATTTGCTTGTGATTTTTGCAGAAGGGGAGGTAAAGGTTTCCAAACTGACTGGTTATCCCCTTAAACAGATCACACGGCCAAATGCCTATGCAGTTTGTCATATGACTGGCTGCTCAGGTGTTCTACAGCAGAGTTTTCTCCAAAATAGGAATTTCATGGTTTCCTTTTTTGATAAGGTAAAACCTGAAGCTGTTCTGGAACGGCAACTAGGTGCATTATACTGCAGACAGCATACCTAAAAGGGGTTAAAGCGGGAGTCGCCGTTTTTTTTTTTTTTTTAAAGCCAGCAGCTACAAATACTGCAGCTGCTGACTTTTAAAATAATGACACTTACCCGCCCAGCGCGCCCGCAATGTTAGCACCCGAAGCCAATCTCTCGATCGTCTCTCGGGTGCTGCCGCCGCCATCTTGGGTATGGGAATCAGGAAGTGGAGCCTTTCGGCTTCATTTCCCGGTTCCCTACTGCGCATGCGCGACTCGCTGCGCAATAAGGATGGTCCCTGCTGTCTCTGGGATCCGTGTGTTTCCCAGCAGGCAGCGGGGGACCTTCGGAAAGGGGCGTACCTTCTGAAGAATCTACGCCGGAAGTGGGTGCAGATACCTGTACTGTACAGGTAACTGCAACCCCCTCCCCCCTGAAAAGGTGCCAATTGTGGCGCCGGAGGGGGGGAGGGTTCCAATGAGCGGAAGGTCCACTTTAGGGTGGACCTCCGCTTTAAGGCCGTGCATACAAGCACTGCCAGTCGTACCGATAGTATAACCTGTAGTATATACTTTATTCCTTTTTTTAAATTTGTCTTCTGAATGCCTTATTAGTGGTAATCCCCGATTAGTGGTCACGTGACTGCCCATTCTCTGCCTCCGATGTATGTACGAGGGAGGGGCCGAGCTCTCCCTCTGATGTCTGCCGGGCGGTCACGTGACTGCTGATCAGGGAGAAAGACTAAAAAGGTATTTAGAAGATAAATAATAAAAAAATAAATAAATACGATCCACTGATGCATTCACTGCTACTAGTGTAGAGTGATCACTGCTGTTATTTCTGGTCACATGATCCGCTCTGTGTGCTATAATTTCCATAGAGCTGAAAATGTGCAATCCATCTCAGGGGCAGGAAAGAGTGACTACGTTCCAATCCACAAGGGGAGCAAGAAGAACAAACGCAGAAGCGAATGCATACGTACATCACGACAGTATATGTAAACACAATGTTCAAACCACACGTGAGGCATCGCCACGAACGTTAGAGCGAAAAGCAATAGTTCTAGCACAAGACCTCCTAAAACTCAACAGGTAACCTGTAAAAATTTGAAAGCGTTGCCTATGGACATAAAAAAAAAAAAAAAAATACATTTTTATATGTACCGAAGTTTGGCACCATTCCACGTGTGGGAAATTTTAAAAGCACGACACGTTAGGTATTTATTTTAACATCTTTCATAGTACCCAAAAAAATAAAAAATATTGTTTGAAAAAAGTTGTAATGACCGCCATTCTATTCCCTAGGGTAGTGATGGCAAACCTTGGCACCCCA
This sequence comes from Lithobates pipiens, assembly GCF_037356315.1. Classification (NCBI taxonomy): domain Eukaryota; kingdom Metazoa; phylum Chordata; class Amphibia; order Anura; family Ranidae; genus Lithobates; species Lithobates pipiens. Next base: position 249,261,918 of record NW_027507903.1, on the reverse strand, counting down.
GATGTTTTGGAACTACAATTCCCGTGATGCTCATGCACTCTGCAGTGCAGTTGAGCATCATGGGAAATGTAGTTCCAAAACATCTCGGGTGTCAATTAGGGCTGAAACAACTAATCGATTAAATCGACAACTAATCAATTACTATTTTCATAATGGATTAATCGGCCAGTAGCATAATGGGGTTAAAAAAATAAAATGAGCCCTTTATAGTACAAAAAGAGCAAATAATTGCTAATGTAAATATTACTTTCACTGTTCTACAGTAAAAAAGTAGTGATTATCTGCTTTTTTATACTATAAAGGGCTAATTTTTTTTTTTTTTAACCCCATTATGTTACCCAACGTCTTAGGCCTGGTTCACATCTATGTGTTTATTGGTGCTTTTTGCAGGAGTGCACTACAGTTCATTTACATGGTTTCCTATGGGACACGTTCACATCTGAAAGGGTCAGGGACTTTTAACGCAAAATGGTGCTTATTGGTTCAATGGAGAAGCTGCAGAAAAGCATGCAATGCATTGCAGTAAAATCACGTGCGTAAAAATAAAAAAAAATAAAAAACGCACAGCAAAAAGCACTGCAGAAACAGAGCAAACTACATTAGGTGTGTACCGAGCCGTATGCTGGCCACACAGATCAGTTTTCAGATGAAAAGAAAAATCGGAATCATTCGCTGAATGAAAGAATTTTGTTTGAAATTTTCACTTGTTTTTAAAATGAATGTAATTGAACGAAAACCACATACATACCCATGTTGAGGGCATGTGGCTTGGCATGGTCCAGGAGAGGGGGGTGTTTTCTCACCCCCCCTTTCCGGACCTGCCAGGCTTCATGTTCGGCTTAGGGTCTGGTATTTATCTTGGGGGGATCCCTGCGCCTTTTTCCTTGGTGTGGGGGTTCCCCTTAAGATCCATACCAGACCGAAGGGTCTGGTATCGCCTTAGGTGGGACCCCCCCCCCCCCCCCCCCCCCCCCTCAAGATTCTCAGCACAAGATCCTCTTGATCCGACCTCTAATCAAATCAGTGGGTTCCCATAGGGAACCAATGATTTTGAATAGAGAGTTATTTGAGGCTTAAAGTGGGGTACCCCCTAAAAAAAAAAAAATTAAAAGTCAGCAGCTACAAATACTGCAGCTGCTGGCTTTTAATAATCGGACACTTACCTGTCCCGGGTTCCAGCGATGCGGGGGAACGAAGCCCCCCCCTCGCGGCGCCGTCATGCATACTGTGGGCACCCGGCTGTGGCTTCACAGCCGGGCACCCACTGCGCATGCGCGAGCGGCGCAGGGCGCCGTGATACGCCGTACAGTCACCTGGGACACGTGACAGGTCCCAGGTGAATGTGCGGCGCGAGGGGAAGTGATGTCACCAGCCCGGGCAATGAAGAAGGCAGACTACGAGGGACCCCCTAGCAACCGGTATTTAGAGGTGAGTAAAAATTTTTTTTTTTTGCCAATTATTTTTTTTTGATTTTTTTTAAGATTTTTAAGTAGTTTTATTTTTTGGGGGGCAACTCCACTTTAACACACATTATATATATATATATATATATATATATATATATATATATATATATATATATATATATATATATATATATATATATATATATATATATATATATATATATATATATATATATATATATATATATATATATATATATATATACATACACACACACACACACACACACACACATATATATCTCTTTTAACACCTTTTGCTGGCGTCTGACGTTTTCACAGCTCTAGTGCTGGAGCTTCAAAATGCACTGGTCCTGGGTGTTTTTTTTTGGCAGCTTAACCACTTAAGCCCCGGACCAATTTGCAGCCAAAGGACCAAACCCCCTTTTGTGATTCAGTACTGCGTCGCTTTAACTGACAATTGCGTGCTCGTGCGACGTGGCTCCTAAACAAAATTGGTGTCTCTTTTCCACCCACAAATAGAGCTTTCTTTTGGTGGCATTTGATCACCTCTGCGGTTTTTATTTTTTGCGCTATATACAAAAAGAGCGAAAATTTTGAAAACAAAAAATAAAATTCAATATTTTTTACTTTTTGCTATAATAAATATCCCCCCCAGGCTTATACGTATTCTACAATTTTGGTTTGCGCAAAAGTTATAGCGTTTACAAAATAGGGGATTTTTATTAAAAAAAATTTAACTAGTAATGGCGGCGATCTTTATTGTGACTGCGACATTATGGCGGACACATTGGACATTTTTGTAACCATTGTCATTTATACAGCAATCAGTGCTATTTAAATGCACCGATTCCTGTGTAAATGACACAGGCAGTGAAGGAGTTAACCACTAGGGGCAGTGTAGGTGTTATGACGCTACGCTTTTTTTATTGTAGGGGGTGTGGCCTGGCATGTGACGTCACTGATCGTTCCTTCCCTATAAAAAAAAAGGAAGACGATCAGTGACAGCCACACAGGGAAGCACTGGGAGAGGTTTACACAGACCTCTCCTCTTTCTTCAGCTCTGTGACCCGATCGCGGGACACCAGCGGTGATCGGGTCCGCTGGTCCTGCGGCCACGGTAACGGAGCACAGGACCGGGTTGGGAGCACGCCGACACGCTCATGACCCAGAATGGCACGTGCTTGTGCCCAGCCGTGCCATTCTGCCGAAGTACGTGAGGCGGTCTTTAAGTGGTTAAAAACAGCTATGCCATTTACAGCTCAAAAACACCATGGTGGGCATGAGGCCATAGGCTAACCTGGTGAGGTATTTTTAAGCTGCAAAAACATCCATGAGCATGAGGCATAAAAAAAAAAAAAAAAAAAAAAAAAAAAAAAGGCGGGATGATTGGTTGCAATACTCAGAACACTCAAAATAGGTTATTCTTTCCTGCAGTGCTGATATATATGCAGCTGTAAACCAGGATCATAGTAAATTATACAGAACTAATGGAAAAATTATATTTGACCCGTTTTTGATGGGAGTATTGGTAGAATTATAGGTGGAATATCTTGTTAACATCTAACAATAAACATATTTAACCTATTTCTGATATGAATATGCATATAATTTTTCTACATGGGGGGGGGGGGGATTATATATTTTCCAATATTCTTATCAAACAGTTTAAGGCCTCATGCACATGGACGTTTTTACAGCCACTTTTTTGAGCTTTTTTTGCAGCTTAAAAACGGCTGTCCATGTTAGTCTATGGCTTCATGCCCACCTAGGCGTTTTTGAGCTGCAAATGGCATAGGCGTTTTTAAGCTGTAAAAAAAACCCAGGACCAGTGCGTTCCGTGGCGTGGAGCTAGAGCTGTAAAAACGCGAATCGCGCATAAACGCGCAAAAACGCGCAACATATTTTCTTTGTTTTCTGAGTGCTATAGCCAAGAGATGTGTTTCTTAAAAAACGCTTCTTAACGCTAACGCTAAAAAACGCTCAAAAACGCGCAAAAACGCCAATGCAAAACGCGGTAAAAATCATGTTTTTAACAACACTTTTTCCAGGCATCGGAGCTAGCTTTGCAGCCAGTTTTTTAAAACGTCCGTGTGCATGAGCACTAAATGTTAGCTGGAATGTGCAACCATGATATCCCACGCATAATACCAATGTAAACAAATAATTATGTGCATATTTGTTTCAGAAATAGATTAAATGTTTGTTAACCACTTCAATACAGGGCATTTTCACCCCCTTCCTGCCCAGACAAATTTTCAGTGCTGTTACAATTTGAATGACAATTGCACGGTCATGCAAAACTGTACCATATGAAATTTTTATAATTTTTCCCCCCACAAATACAGATTTCTTTTGGTGGCATTTGATCACCTCTGCGATTTTTTTTTTTTTTTTTTGCGAAAAAATAAAAAAGCGACAATTTAAAAAAATAAAAAGGTTTTCCTCAGTTTAGGCTGATATGTATTCTTCTACATATTTTTGGTACACAAAATAAATGCAATAATCGTATATCGATTGGTTTGCACAAAGGATATAGTGCCTACAACATTTTAGGTACCACGGAGGTAGGGGTGGTCACACCGGAGGGACTACATGCCGAACCCCTTACACAAAAGTTCTCACCAATGAGTGAGACGCCAGGGGTCGTTGGGGGGGGGGGGGGGGGGGGGGGGGGTGGGAACAAAACAAACAGCCAAGGCTGATATCTGTCCCTTGACGGTGCTTAAGGCCAGCTTTGGATCCACTCCTCGCTGTAAAAATTAATAAAATAAAAACAGTAAGACCCTGGAAACGGAATAGGTGCTCGGACGCCACTCCATCTTCTCACAGATGGAGATATAAGCCTTCCACGTACCATGGTAGATCTTCCAAAAAGGAGACTTTCTTGCCCTCAGCATAGTGGAAATTACCGAGTCCGACAGACCTTGGTTCCTTAGCACCTGGCTTTCAACAGCTATGCCGTTAAAACCATCGACTGTAAAGCAGGATGGAGTATCAGACCTTGCGATAGGAGGTCTTCCCGTATCAGCAACCCAACCACCAAGGAGCATCCGCCACCAGGCATACTAGGTCGGCGTACCAAGGACGCCGAGGCCAATCAGTATTACTGGAATCCCCTCGGCCTCCACTCTGCGGGGCAGACGTGGTAACAGTTTGAGCAGAGGGAAGGCGTAAATCAGACGGTACTGCTACCATGGAGCCACCAATGAGTCTGCCCAAGGATCTCTTGCCCTCGTCACGAACCACTGCACCTTTTCGATTGAGCTGAGAGGCCAGAAGATCCACATCTGGTGTGCCCCCCCCCCCCCCCCCCGCAGGCAAAGAAGCCTAAACACCTCCAGATGCAATGACCACTCTCCTGGGTCCAGCAGCTGGCAACTTGGATAGTCCGCCTGCCAGTTTTCTACTCCCGGGATGTATATGGCCAACAAGGCAGGTACGCGATGCTCTGCCCACCGAAGGATGTGAGCGGACCTCTCACGCTGCAGTTGAGCTCCTTGTTGGTTGACATATGCCCTCGCCTTGGTGTTGTCTGACTGGATCCTGATTGGACACCCTCAGTCTCATCAACCATGTGGAGAGACATAGCCTGATCGCTCAAAGCTCGAGCACATTGATCAGTAACTGGGATTCCTCCCTCGATCAAAGGCCCTGGGTCGATTGTACTCCACCCCAGCCGGTCAGGCTGGCGTCCGTTGTGATCACCGTCCAATGAAGAGGCAGGAATGATTTCCCGGACCGAAGGGCTGGGGATCTCAGCCACAAGAGAAGAGAATCCCACTAACTGGCTCACCCGAATCGGCCGATCCAGGGATGACGTGGATTTGTCCCATTTGGACAATATCTCCTTCTGCAAGACTCTGGTGTGAAATTGGGCTTACGGTACCGCCTCGAAGGAGGCAACCATGAGGCCCAGGACTCGCATGCAGAAACGCAGCGATGACCACCTGCGGTTCCTCAACAGCTTCACTGAACTGTGGTCCTGAGAGTGCAGTTTGTCCGAAGGGAGAGAGCTCTCACTTCCACGGAGTCCAGCAGTAAGCCTAGGTACTGCAGACGTTAAGTCTGCACTAGTACTGACTTCTTGAGGTTCAACACCCACCCAAACTCTTGTAGAGTTTGCATGGTGATCGCCACATCCTCCTTCAATTCTGAGGCGGAAGCTGTTCTCATCTAGGTAACCCACAACTGCGATCCCACGTAGTTGCAACAAGGCCAAAATTGGAGCCAATACCTTGGTAAAGACTTGGTGTGCTGAAGCCAGACCAAAGGGGAGAGCCTAACTGGTAGTGGTCTTCACCTACTGCAAAGCGCAGAAACCTGATGCCTGAGGCATATGGGTATGTGCAGGTACACGTCCTTGATATACAGAGACGCCAGGGAGTCCCCCTGATGGAGTGCAGCGACTACGGAGGGAACCGATTCCATTCTGAACCTCTGTACTTTCAAAAAGCAATTGAGGGCTTTTTAGGACCAGGATTGGACGTACCCCTTCCTTTTTGGGGACTACAAACAGATTGGAATAGAATCCCTGAAACCTTTCCGTTTCTGGAACAGATACCATCACCCGCGGCTGAGAAGGTCCCTTACTGCCCCAAACAGGGCCTCCTGGAGAGCCGGGAGTAAGGGTATGCCGGAGTGAAAGAATCGGTTTGGGGGCCAAGAGAGGAACTATCTCGTAGCCCGATGAAATCGGTTCGCAGACCCATTGTTTGGACAGCCAAGAGGCCCACCGAGCTGCAAACTCCCGTAGGCGACCCCCCCACCAGTGTGTCAGGCGGGGGCAAACCTTCGTGTGGTAGCACTTTTGCTCACAGGCTTGTGAGGCCAGGGACGCTTCCGTCCCTCAGCAGTCGCCCTGTCGGACCAAAAGAGTTTACCTGAGGTCCTGGGCGGACGAAAAAGCTTTAAGCAGAAAAGGAGGGCCCATGCCTGCAGCGTGGCTCCTTACCCTTCCTGGACTGTGGGAGCAATGTGCTCTTTCCACCTGCGACATTCTTAATGTCATCCAACGAGGCTCCAAATAGCCGCTCACCAAGGGCAAATTCGTCAAGCCTTTCTTAGATGCCTGGTCCGCAGACCAGCATTTCCGCCAGATCGGGTGCCGCAGCACCACTGCTGATACTGATAATCTGGAGAGCAAGGGAAGTGTATCCAGGGCCGCATCAGACATACTTAAAGCCGTGCACTAACCGGTCTGCTAGTTCCATGCAGACTGGAGGAGACTGCTGCTCCTCCAATTCACAGTGCAACAGTTTTGCCCACTCAGTAAGGGTCTGCGACACTAATGCCATGGCGCTTACCCCACTCCCATAAATATGGGCCGGGCCATTGTCTCAGCCCTCCTGTTGGAAGGGTCCTTAAACGCAGGAGCCCTTTCTACCGGAATGGTGGTTACTTTGTTTAACCTGCGCGAACCCAGACACTGAATCATCCTCACTGTCGGCGTCCTCTGGGGAAGAAACTCCAGCTTCTGACGCCATGCTGACCCACCCTGTCTGCCACCCTTGGGGATTTAAGACAAGGTGCTCAATCCCACCCTCCTAGCCGCTACAGACTGAAGGGCCCCCACCGCAGGGCTCATCACCCTGACCGAGTGCTGTGCTGTTACTGATGGCCGTTTCCTGTGTCAGCTCACAAGGGTCCAGGAATAAAAAAACCGCACTGTTGTGAGGCACAGGAACCAGCGCTGTGGAGAAAAAACACGCGCAGGCTACAAGAAAATGGCAGCCGGGTACCCTGTATAGAAAAATATCCCAGGGAAAATGGCCGATGACCATGCTTCTCACAGAGGCAAACAACTTACACAGAATAGACAGACAATGGCGGCGGTCAGCGCTATGGTGGCAGCACATGCAGAGCCCACAGACACCAGCAGAGAGGGAGATGATAGCACAGGGACACAGACAGCCAGCACAAACCCCAATCAAGGATCAGAGCCCCCTGGAGGATCCCTGGCTCAGGTACACACACCGCACTACAGCTCAGTCATGCAGCATCCCCCACTGGGGGGGGACAGGGGGGGGGGACAGGGAGAGAAGAAAGGGCGAAGGCCTCTAACTATGTGCAGCCCTATGTCCACTTGGATAGTGGGGCTTGCACCTGGACTCACGCTGCAGGCGCTGCTCATCTTCGGAGATTTTCCAAATCTCCTTGTGCTCCGTACTGCATCTGTGCAGTACGGAGCGGACACTATTCGATAGGCAGACGTTTTTGGACAGAACACCGGCATTGATCTGGTCTGCTAAAAACAGACAGGTGGGGATATGCTCGCCATCCAGTGGATCGGATGACAGTCAGATGGAAATGAACAGGCAGGAAGAGAGGACAGCAGGCTGTGTCCGTGTCTGCTTGGCATAGGTGGAACAGACACGGACCTGTTATCAGCCTGCTCAGCAAGGATCAATGAAAAAAATCCCTCACCAAGCAGGCGGATCAGCTTGATGGATTCCGCCCCGTCTGAAAGGGGTCTAACACAAAAGCCAAAAATATGCAACTACTCACTGAGCATTAAAGAGAAAATTGCGGTCTGCTCACATAATTTGTAATAAAAACATCTTTGCCATTCAGAAGCTTCCTTCCAACCACTTTGCCTATTTATATATACAGTAAAACCTTGGATTGCGAGCACAATTCACTCAAATTCACGCTTTGAAGCCAAAGAACTTGTATAACAAAGAAATAAGGGTAACTCAGATGATTCGTTCCACAACCATTTAAATCATAATTCCTTCAGTTTACAGTCCATATAAAAAAATAGCAATGTGACCAGGTTGTGCAAGTAGCAATATGGTTACATTTTATGAAGGTACAACATTTAGCAACTCACATGGTTGATTAAAACAGTCACATCTAAGTATGCAGGCATCCGGGGTAAAGCTGTCCACATAGACTGTCCTCCACACCGCTGGCTCTCACTTCTGTCAGTCTGACCAGGAAGACTACCCTGCAGACAGTGAGGCTTGAGACGCTCATGGAGCTCAGCGTTGAAGGGATGACGTTGATGGTGGTGTGGAAGACTGTCAGCTTTACCCCGGATGCCTGCATACTTAGATGTGCCTCTTTTAATCAACCATGTGAGTTGCTAAATGTTGTACCTTCATTAAATGTAACCATATTGCAACACTTATGGCACTTTTTGCAGCCATTTACTGTAGCTTTAGTGGCGCTTTTCAGACGCTAGTGGGGAGCTGTTATCTCCCGCTAGTGGCCGAAAAAGGGTTAAAAGCGCCCACGGTGCTGCCCATTGATTTCAATGTGCAGGGGCGCTTTAGGAGCGGTGTCTACACTGCTCCTAAGGTGCCTCACAGAAGCTGCTTGCGGGACTTTGAGCATCCTGCCAGCACATCGCTCCAGTGTGAAAGCCCTCAGACTTTCACACTGGACAGGAGAGGCACTTTACAGGTGGCATTTTTAGCACTAAAGCGCAGCGAGAGTGGCTTTAGAGGTGCCCCTCTTATTCTCAGTTGTGATGCAACTTATATATCAAGACATCGCTTGTATATCAAGTCAAAATATACTTTAAAAAAATGTGTTTGTCTTGCAAAACTCTCTCAAACCAGGGTTTTACTGTACTGCGAGTCTTTACTTGCCAAATATGCTGCAGAAATCTCCCTACGTCGAGTCTGGCTGCAACCATTTTAACTGTGGGTAGCTGAAGCTGCTGCCTGTTCACTTCCTGGATTAACAGAGGCACAAATCCAACACTGCAGCTCTCATTGGCCCTCTTATGACTCATTCCCTCCTCCCTGGCATACTCGACAGTGAGCGAGCTTTGCATGTCATAAACCTAGGCTTATCAGACAACAGGAAGTGGGCTGTATAAAGCATTTACTGGCAGAAAAAAAAAAAAGTTTTAGTAACCAAAGCTAAAACAAGGGCAGAAGATTTAGGCCCCTTTCACATGGACGGCTGTTCTGCTGCAGTTAAAAGCATATAATTTGTTCTGTGAAAATCAAGACTCCAGGCACTGCGATCAGCTGCATTTGTACAGTGTGATTATATGCAGTTGCATTTAGCTGCGGTAGTAATTCCCATAGCAACTTTTTTTTTTATTTACTTTTTCTTGGGTCCTTTGAATCTACCCATGATGCATTGTGGTCCTCTGCATTTCAAACCATCTATATTTTTTTCTTACGCTGCTAACCGCAGGTGAAATAGTACACTGCGATTACCTGCGGTTATGTGCAGATAGCTGTGCTAAATCGCTCCTGGATGCAGTCAATTCTATTTTTTTACCAAACTGCATGCAACTAAATTGCAGCTAAATGCAGCATGTAAATGGGGCCATAGGAAAGCATTGTGTGCCTTTAACTTCGGTAGAAAACGATATAATCCGCAGCTAAAAGCACAATTCTATCCGCCCTTGTGAAAGGGGCCCTAATAGATGGAAATGTGGGGGGAAAAAAAAAGACAATCTCTGCTTTAATCAGAAACTTTTGAGCCAGAAACACCTGCATAACAACATTTTTATGGCCAAGTGAATGTTGCCTTAAAAGTCACATGAACCGCGTTGAAAATCATTGGCCAAACGTTGATTGCGTCCTGTCAGAAGCAATCACTGTTTGGCAATTTACAATAGAGATGCCTCCATCCATGCCATTTAGTGGGGATGGGGCTCGTCTAGATCCCCATTGCACATGTTCCTGGATTACAGGCTCCTCCATATCAGGTGTTACGGCGATCACCAGCCGGACACATCACAGATAAATACACATGCTTGCCGACACACCACGGCTCTTGAATTGCAGTCCAAAAGTTACTGCAGAAAGATCACATCACATCAGAATAAATGCAACTTTTCAGGGGCGCCCAGGACACCCTCATTACATGCCTGACAAAGGGGTCCCACATGGCTCCAAAAAGTTGCACTTATTATGCAAGAACTTTTGGACTGCAATTCAAGATCCATGGTGTGTTGGCAAGCATGTGGAATAGACTCCCTCCAGAGGTGGTTATGGCCAGCTCGGTAGATTGCTTTAAAGCGGTTCTGCACCTTAAAAAAAAAAAAAAAAAAAAAAATTAAAAGCCAGCAGCTACTAATATTGCAGCTGCTGACTTAATAAAATCACACTTACCTGTCCCAGGGTCCAGCGATGTTGGCGGCAGATGACGAGCAATCGCTAGTCTCGCTGCTGCCCCCGCCGCCATCCTCTGTCAGGGAATCGGGAAGTGAAGCATCACGGCTTCACTGCCCGGTTCCCTACTGCGCATGCGCGAGTCACGCTGTGTGTCTCTTCTGGTCCCCCACTGTGTCCTGGGAACTGTGGGTTTCCCAGAACACAACGGGGGGGTGTCTGCGGCAGTCTGCCCGGAAGTGGGTGCAGATACCTGGATTATACAGGTAACTGCAACCCCCTCCCCCCTGAAAGGTGCCGATTGTGGCACCGGAAGGGGGGGGGGGATCAGATTAGCGGAACTTCCCCTTTAGGGTGAAGAACCGCTTTAAGAAAGGCATGGATTCATTCCTAAATATTCATAATATAACTGGGTACTAACATTTATAGGCAAAGTTTATCCAGAGAAAATCTGACTGCCTCTCTGGGATCAGGAAGAATTCCCCCCCCCCCCCCCTCTGTAGCAAAGTGGATCATGCTTTTCTGGGGCGTTTTTCGCCTCTGGGTCAACTATTGGTATAGCATTGCGTATATGGGATTGTATTTATTTATTTTTTTATGGTTGAACTAGATGGAATTGTCTTTTTTTCAACCTATGCAACGTGTATAGTTTTTAGTGTGGACAGGAGCCACTCGTGGGCAGAATGTGCCGCACACCCCCCCCCCCCCCCCATTAGCTGGTTTGGCACATTGGGGTAGATGTGGTGTATACTTACTGCTCTCCTCCTCCATAGGGCCTGTGCCTTGCATCCTCAGGTAGGTGAGTCCCAGGAAGAAGAAGAAGAGGCAGGCCGCGGTGAGCAGGAACATGGACAGGTAATGAGCACTGAATCCTCCGGTGGGGGACACCTCTGCACTCCTGAACTGTTGCAGCAGCTCCTCCTCGGGCTCAGGCAGAGGCTTCTTCTTGCTGTAGTAGGTGTGGTTGGGCCCGGCGTGGTTGGAGTAGGGAAGCCGGCTGGGAATGCTGTTGCTGGCTGTGTAGAGCCGGGATGAGGAGCCGCCGTCGTGGCTGTAGCTCAGGTGATTGTTGCTCTTGTCTGGAGACTTCCTGGCGGCGGCCCGATGTCTGGCAGACACTTGGCTCTCCTCCCTGTCCCAGGCCGCTGTATCGGGGGGCTCCATGCCGTTATCCCGGGCCTGTCTGGTCGAACTCCGCCTGCTCCGGCGGCTCAGCGCCTCGTCCTTAGCCGCCGCCTCCTCATCTGAGTCCGAATAGTCCCGGCAGTAGGAGAGGCGGCTGCCGTTCACCGCCCGGCTCTTCCTCGCCTCATCCTCCGAGGAGGGGTGGCGGTATTGCGGCCTGCCCGCCCCCCACCACATAGGCGCCTTCCGCCCGTCTAGCGCCTCCACACAGTCCCGCTGGGCCGGGCTCCTACCCCCCGCCGCCTCGGGGGCGCCGCCGATATCCGCGTCCGACTCGTCTGAGCTAAAGCCGAGCAGCACCGGAGACTTCCCGCCCTCCGTGTGAGAGGAATGTCGGCTGCTTCTCCTATGCGTCACCTCTCCGGCGAGCGGGTGGGCTCCCCCGCTCTGCCAGCGTCCCTCCGCCGCCAGGTTGTTGTTAGTCACCCGCGTCTTCCCCGCCCGGCTCCTCTGCTCCTCACGCAGCTTCTTTAGTCTCTTCAGGTAGACCGGCCTGGTGCTCTCCGTGACCGGCCCCGGCGTCATCCCCGAACGCCTCAACTCATACACAAGCTCTTCGTCCGTTAACTGAGCAGCCGCCATTTTGACCATTCGCCTGGGCTCCCGGGGCCCCCCCCCTCTGCACGCGCCCACTGTGCCCCGGAACTGACGTCAGCGAACTAGACTGTGAACTAGACCCCGCCGCTCACCCAAGGAGCCCGTCTGGTGCGTGGAGCGCCCCTAGCGGTGGCGTGTGCACTTCATCGCGTTCCACAGACTGAGGAGAGCCTAGATACAGCGCGGCTAAAGTCTCTCCTCACATACCATAACAATGCGTGTGTAGCTACCCACAGAGGACAATTGTTCTGGGATTTCTCGTCACGCCTAAAGATGACACACCTCGCTCTCCTAGCACTTATTGACCAAGCTTATATTGGAATCGCACGGGAACCTGCTCCGTATTCCCCTAGAATGTGGAGTGCTGCGATTTTCAGCCCATTCATTCAAACTGGCTGAATTGCACTGGATCACACCAAAAATAGTGCATGAAAACACACTGCATTTTTTGGGTGATTTTTTTTTTCTTACTTCTGTTTTGGGAAACTGCATAAGAGAGGGGTGCATCGGGCCTGGAGGCACTGCCATACCAGGTCGATGCGTGGAGGTACTGCAATGCCAGGTCGATGCCTGAAGGTACTTCAATGCGTGGAGGTACTGCAATACCAGGTCGATGCGTGGAGGTAGTGCAATGCCAGGTCGATGCGTGGAGGTAGTGCAATACCAGGTCAATGCGTGGAGGTAGTGCAATACCAGGTCGATGCGTGGAGGTAGTGCAATACCAGGTCGATGCGTGGAGGTAGTGCAATACCAGGTCGATGCGTGGAGGTAGTGCAATACCTGGTCGATGCGTGGAGGTAGTGCAATACCAGGTCGATGCGTGGAGGTAGTGCAATACCAGGTCGATGCGTGGAGGTAGTGCAATACCTGGTCGATGCGTGGAGGTAGTGCAATACCAGGTCGATGCGTGGAGGTAGTGCAATACCAGGTCGATGCGTGGAGGTACTGCAATACCAGGTCGATTCGTGGCATGGACAGAGCAAGCTCTTCTTCCATCTTCCTGTTCTAAAAATCCATTTAATATATGGTCCCCAGATAGAGGACATATCAGATATTAAACTGATAACAGATTTTTTTGATTGAAAATGTATACTTTATTTTGCATAAAAACAAATACTTCAACAGGGTACATTCCACTCTGTACTGCGCATAAATACACTACATAACAATATAGTTCCAATCCAAGCATACAAATAAATTACATTCATCCTGCGGTATGATGCGTAATGTGTTGGGGAGAATAATAATACTCTGAAACATCACATCATGTATGACGTCACTTTACCCTGAAATCATAAACTAAAAACATGTAGCTAGCAAGTCATATAACTTTTTCAGATACATTGCATTTCAATAGACAATGGGGGGGGGGGAGTTCATAGGCCCGAAGCTTTATTGAACTGCCAAAGGATACACGGGGGAGGGGAAATCTTCAGACCTCCTCTTCCTTCTTAAAGGTGTTGTAAAGCTTCGTTTTTTTTTTTTTTCTAAATAGGTTCCTTTAAGCTAGTGTATTGTTGGTTCACTTACGTTTTCCTTCAATTTCCCTTCTAAATGTTTTTTTTTCTTTGTCTGAATTTCTCACTTCCTGTTTCTCCTCAGTAAACTTCACACCATCATTCGAGCGGTGTTTAGTCAGCCTGAACAGCTTACTGAGGAGGAACATGAAGTGAGAAATTCAGACAAAGAAAAAAACATTTAGAAGGTAAATCGAAGGAAAAGGTAAGTGAACCAACAATGCACTAGCTTAAAGGAACCTATTTAGAAAATAAAAAAACAAACCTTTACAACCCCTTTAAAGTCCAGTCAAGTTATAGTCTCTGAGCAGACTGTGAACCAGTCTGCGAGAGTCCGCGATGGACATTCTCTCCCGCTGGTGGATGAGTTACTTTCTGCCGCACCATACAGTGTCCTTAACCACATGCCAACCAGCCGCCGCAGTTGTAATCTGGCAGAATGGCTCGGCTGGGCGAAACAACGAAATGTAACATCGCTTTGCCTTGTGGCCACTAGGAGGCCCAAACTCCCCCCCCTCCCCGAGCCAATGCAAGTGCCTGGTGGTCTCGTTCACTGCCGGGCTCTTGCGATCGCTCGGGGCACACGGAGAACCTAGAACTGTGTGTGTAAACACACAGCAGAAGATAGCGGAGGAGTCCGGCGAGAAGACCCCCGGAGCTGTGCAATAAACAATTTTTACCCTGTGTTGTGTTTTTTTGTACTTTTTTTCACAGGTGAATGGGTAGGGGTACATTGTACCCCATACTCATTCACATAGGGTGGGGGGCTGGTATCCGGGGGCTCCCGGATTCCAATAAGCCCCTCGCCCGCAGACCCCGACAACCAACGGCCAGGGTTGTCGGGAAGAGGCCCTTGTCCTCATCAACATGGGGACAAGGTGCTTTCCCCAAGGGACCCCCCATGTTGAGGGCACGCGGCCTGGTACGGCTCAGGGGGGGGCGCTCGCTCGTCCCCCCCTTTCCTGGCCGGCTGGGTAGCATGCTCGGACAAGGGTCTGATGTGGACCTGGGGGGACCCCCACGCCGTTTTTTTTCGGCGTTGGGGGTCCCCTTTAAGTCCATACCAGGTGGCAGGACCAGCGATGTCTCCTTCACGGGCCCCGCCTACCTGGAGACCCGCTCAAAATGAGCTGACTTTTCTCCGGGCGGGAAAAGTCCGCTCATTTCAAAAGTACGGCGGACTGGCATACGCACGGCCGGATTGTCCGCCGAAATGCAAGTTTGGCGGGAAGATTGGAGTGCAAAACTACTTTCTAAGTCCGCCGTACTTTCGGGTCAAAAAAGTACGCCGGAGGCTACACACGGGGGGATTGCCCGGTGGACTTGAGTTTGCCGGACTTTTCCACCCGATTGTTTGATCGTGTGTACGCGGTATTAGGTTTCGTAACAGCATATGTTTACAGAGCCCCTTCCCCCTCCATTGATATGTAAGTAACTGAGACAGGAAGTTCTTTGCCAGAAGTTGGTGTATGCAAGAAATCGGTGGGAGGGGCTTGGGGAGCATTTGTAAGAAACTTGTTTGGGACAACAGATGATTTTTGGGAGGACAAAGAGGAAGACATGGCTTATGGTAACTGGATAACTGCGCAGACGCTTTTGTGAGTTGGACTCTGAGCAAGGAACTATGAAGGACATCTTGACCCCTAAGTTGAGTAACTGTTTAGTTTACTTAATGTGTACATATTGGGTGTCAATGTAAAGTTCATGACACCCCCAGATCGGTTCGCAGTGCCAACTGTAAAATGGTGCAGGAATGGGATCGCATAGGTGTGAACACCCATGTGATTCGATTCCAGTGCAGACCAAAAAAAGGGTCCTGCACCATTTTGGTGCTAATGCAATTTCAGCCATACAGTTTGTATGGCTGAAATCGCATGTGATGTGCACTGCAATGTGGTGCACATCACATGCGATGTCTGGCATCGCACTAGTGTGACCCAGCCCTAGGCTGGGTTCACACCTATGCTTTTTTTATTGCATTTTGGAGAAACACACTACAGTCTAGAACTGCACGATTCTGGTTAAAATGAGAATCACCATTTTTTTTGCTTAGAATAAAGATCACGATTCTCACAGCGTAACATCATCTTTCACATTATACAAAAAATTGGGCTAACTTACTGTTTATTTATTTTTTTAAATTCATTGAAGTGTATTTTTTTTTAATTGCGTTGGAAAGACTGCTGGGCAAATACAGTGTGATAAAATATTGCAAAAACCACCATTTCATTCTCTATGATCTCTGCTAAAAATACTATATATATATATATATATATATATATATATATATATATATATATATATATATATAGGTTAAATTACCAGTGCCTTACTGTTCTTTCTGTACAGGCCCGGTGGTTTGGTTTGGGTTAGGGTGGAGTTGTAGATTAGAGGGGGGGTGTGACCACCTGTTCATCACCCTGGAAAACCCTCCCTTGCTTCCCCAGAGGAATGTTCTGGAAAGGAGGCAGATGCAGGGATTCAAGGACAGGCAGTGTGTATGGCCCTAGTCCTAGTCGTTAATTTGTTTGGGCAGGGGCGGGTTCATACATATACACTGGGGTCCTTGAGGGGAGATGGAGCGAGATTCAATCCAGAAAGGCTGCAAGATGTGACCCACAGGAGCAGGGCCGGAAGGGCTGGGGGTGCATAGATCTTAGTGTTGGAAAGCCATGGAACTTGCCGGAAAGCCTGGAGGTTCAGAGACTCCAGAGCTGGAAGGTTCACCATTCAAGAAGTATCTACTAACAGCACTAAGTAGACCGGGGATGCCTGGACTTTGCTGAGCTGGCCTGGGAAGAAATGGCAGGAGGTGAGAAGGCAGGTGAGGCCTGGGACTTCCAGCATTTCAGCAGTACCACAGAGGGGCATGGGTCAGTTTGTTAAAGGAAGGGGGTTCTTTCTACTCATGCAGCTCAACAAGAGAGGCAACTTATACTGTCCTGCATCACTTGTTGATCACACACACACAACATGGACTGCAGCATCAAGAATAAAAGCTACTGTTGAACTATGTCTGTGATTAATACAGCAGGGGTGGAAGAAGCGGGGGTTAAACCAGCCGTACTGTAATGAACTACTTAGCAGCTCCCAAGAGAGTAGTGTGCTACATATATATAATGTTTGGGGGTTAAAAGTAATTTTCTAGCAAAAAATACTGATATTAACTTGTAAGTAACAAGTGAATTAAAGGATGAACATCTCCAGGTGGTGTACTGAAGAAAATGCCCTCCTCAAAGTGGAAGCCAGGTGCAGACTCAGCACGAGCAATATTGAAGAAATGGATTCTGGACAGCCACACTCAGATTAAAGCCTTTATTGTAATGGGTACTCCTACTCATTGACCCCCAAAAAAGTGTCAAAAATAAATAAAAACAGAGGTTTTTAACAATTCCTTTATTAACCACCTCGCGCCCGCCCTATAGCCGAATGACGGCCGTAGAGCAGGCGCGTTCGTCCGGGAGGCCGTCCTAATGTTTACTTCCGCAATGCGCGCCGCCGCGGGCGCGCATCGCGGAAGTTCTGTGTTCGCCGTGTCCCCCGGGGACAGGCAAACACAGATCGCTGTAAACGGCCAATCACAGCGGCCGTTTACAGCGCGATCGGCGTGTCCAATGGGAGATGATCTCATATGTAAACATATGAGATCATCTCTCAGCGCCGCTCTCCCTCCTCACACAGAGTGTGAGAGGGGAGAGATGAATGGCTGCAGCGGCAGCCGTTCTGATTTGCTTTGATAAAAAAAAAAGTGCCATCCTCCCCCAGCAGTGCCATCCATCCTCCCCCAGCAGTGCCATCCATCCCCCCCCCAGCAGTGCCATCCTGCCCCAGTGCCATCTGCCCCAGTGCCATCCGCCCCAGTGCTACCTGCCCCCAGTGCCATCCACCCCAGTGCTACCTGCCCCCAGTGCCACCTGTTGTCAGTGCCACCTGTTGTCAGTGCCATTTGTCCCCAGTGCCATCTGTCATCATTGCCACGTATAAGTGCCATCTGTCATCAGTGCCACGTGTCATCAGTGCCACATAGTGCCATCTGTCATCAGTGCCACGTATTAGTGCCATCTGTCATCAGTGCCACGTATCAGTGCCATTTGTCATCAGTGCCACCTGTCAGTGTCACGTGCCATCTGTTGTCAGTGTCACGTGTCATCAATGCCACTTATCAGTGCCATCTGTCATCAGTGTCACGCGTCATCGGTGCCATGTATTAGTGCCATCTGTCATCGGTGGCATGTATTAGTGCCACGTATTAGTGCCACCTGTCATCAGTGCCACGTATTAGTGCCACGTGTCTTCAGTGCCACGTATTAGTGCCACGTGTCATCAGTGCCACGTATAAGTGCCACGTGTCATCAGTGCCACATATTAGTGCCATCTGTCATCAGTGCCACATATTAGTGCCATCTGTCATTAGTGCCACGTGTCATCAGTGCCATGTATAAGTGTCATCATTGCCACGTATCAGTGCCATCTGTCATCAGTGTCACATGTCATTGTCCTGGTGCTTCAAAAGTGTAATAAATAGTCAACAAGTTAGATGTGTAATTTATGTTCCTAGAACACATGATGGCGCTCCCTGCATGTTGGGCCTCTCTATGTGGCCAGGCTGTGACAAAGTCCCACACATGTGGTATTGTAATACTCAGGAGGAGTAGCAGAATTTTTTGGGGGTGTCATTTGTGGTATACACATGCCATGTGAGAGAAATAACCAATGACAATTTTGTGGAGAAAAAAAAATGAAAAATCTTAATTTTGCAAAGAATTGTGGGAAAAAATTGACAACATCAAAAAGCTCACTATGCCTCCTACTAAATACCTTGGAATGTCTACTTTCCAAAAAGGCCTCATTTGGGGGGTATTTGTACTTTCCTGGCTTGTTCGGGTCACAAGAAGCGAGATAGTCCACCAGTACATCAGATGTGATCAATTTTGTGCGATTCGCACCACAGCTTGTAGACTCTCTAACTTTCACAAAGACCAAATAATATCCACTAATTTGGGTTATTTTTACCAAAGATATGTAGCAGTATAAATTGTGGCCAAAATTTATGAAGAAAAATTAATAATTTGCATAATTCTGTCACAGAAACAAAGAAATATGCGTTTTTTTTTCAAAATTTTCTGTCTTTTTTCATTTATAGCGCAAAAAATAAAAACCCCAGAGGTGATCAAATACCACCAAAAGAAAGCTCTATTTGTGGGAAAAAAGCACAAAAAATTCATTTGGGTACAGTGTTGCATGACTGAGTAATTGTCATTCAAAGTGTGAGAGCACCGAAAGCTGAAAATTGGTCTGGGCAGGAAGGGTGTTTAAGTGCCCAGTAAGCAAGTGGTTAACAAAAACAAGGTTCCCCAAAGTTAATCCTGCATCGATCACAATGAACACTACTGCCGCTGAAACAAAGAAAAAAAAAGGGGGTCCGTGCCCAACGAAGGCTCTCGCCACCTGACATTTCTTAATTAACTAAGGGGCGGGGCCAGGACACCATTGAGTAGATGCAATGGTAATTGGTAGACTCCGAGACTTCTATAGGTAGACAGCTATACAGGGGAGAGCCTCCAGCCGGATAACACTTCTGTATAGGTAGGACCGCTGTCTCCTATGGCAAGAAATCTTGTAACAGTTATTAACGGTAACATATAAAAATACACAAAACAGGTAACTTTAAATCAAAAAGTCCACTTTTCATGTATAGCAGCGCATGCACATTTTTCACAACATGCGTTTAAATAAAGTTCAGTTCAGTGTCCAGAAAGCAGGGTGTTTGTTCTATCCGTTCATATTGTGAATGAGATACAGCTTCCACCATGTAGATCACCACTTGTGGGACGAAAAACAACCCCCTATGGCAGGGGTAATGAATTGAAATTCAAGGAGGTCCGGTCGCCAAAATTTTCTTTGGGCCGAGGTCCGAATCTGAAGTCTGCGCTATGACTCAGAAAGATTGTAGTCACTGTATATCTATCAAAAACATGAGAAATGTACAATTTCCTTAGCATTTCAACAATATTATTGCTACGGTTTCCTCCACACACTTTGGTAATCTGTAAATGTAAATGTCCCCATTAGTTTTCCCCCTTACATCAGTTGCCCCTATTAGAGTAATTCATTAATTCATTGCCCCATCAGACTACCCCCAAAAATAAGTTGCCAAAGGCAGACTACTCTCTTACATCAGGCATTCTTGTCAGAGTGCCCACTTACATCAGGTTTCTGCAATGGAAAGCCCCCTTACAGCTGGTGTCTCCCATCAGTGTGCCCCCTTATACAATTTGTCACCATCAGAGTGCCCCATTATATAAAGGTGCCCTCTTGCATAGGGTGTCCACATCAGCGTGCTCCCTTACATTAGATGTCACCATAAGTGTGCCTCCTTACATCAGGTGTCCCCACCAGATCAGATGTGCCCATCTGATTGCACTTTAAATTAGGTGTGTTCTTCACAGTGCCCCTTTACATCAATTGTCCCCATCACCGTGCTCTTACATCAGGTGCCCCCATCACAGTGCCCCTTTACATCAGATGTCCCCATCACAGTGCCCCTTTACATCAGATGTCCCCATCACAGTGCTTCTTTAAATCAGGAGTCCCCATCACAGTGTCCCTTTACATCGGGTGTCGCCCCTTTACATCGGGTGTCCCCATCACAGTGCCCCTTTACATCGGGTGTCCCCATCACAGTGCCCCTTTACATCGGGTGCCCCCATCACAGTGCCCCTTTACATCGGGTGCCCCCATTACAGTGCCCCTTTACATCGGGTGCCCCCATCACAGTGCCCCTTTACATCAGTCGTCCCCACCATAGTGCCCCTTTAAATCAGGTGTCCCCATCACAGTGCCCCTTTACATTGGGTGTCCCAACCACAGTGCCCCTTTACATCAGGTGTCCCCATCACAGTGCCCCTTTACATCGGGTGCCCCCATCACAGTGCCCCTTTACATCGGGTGCCCCCATCACAGTGCCCCTTTACATCAGGTGCCCCCATCACAGTGCCCCTTTACATCAGATGTCCCCATCACAGTGCTTCTTTAAATCAGGTGTCCTCATCACAGTGCCCCTTTACATCGGGTGTCCCCATAACAGTGCCCCTTTACATCGGGTGTCCCCATCACAGTGCCCCTTTACATCGGGTGCCCCATCACAGTGCTTCTTTAAATCAAGTGTCCTCATCACAGTGCCCCTTTACATCGGATGTCCCCATCACAGTGCCCCTTTACATCGGATGTCCCCATCACAGTGCCCCTTTACATCGGGTGTCCCCATCACAGTGCCCCTTAACAAAATGTGCACATCAGGGTGTCCCTTAACATAAAATAAGGGTCATGCTGATGGGCACATTTTATATTAAGGGGCACTCTGATGTGTGTGCCCATCAAAGTGCCCCTTTTAATATAAAATGTACCCATCAGTGTTGCTCTTAAAATAAAATATGCCCATCAGCATGCCCCTTAACATGAAATAAGGGTCACATTGATGGGCGCCTATTATGTTAGGAGGCACTCTGATGGACAAATTTTATTTTAAGGGGCATGCTGGTGGGTATATTTTTAATGTGCACATCGATGGGCATATTTTGTAAGGCACATTTTGTTGTGCCCCTTAACAAAATATGCCCATCGATGTGCACATTAAAAATATACCCATCAGCGTGCCCCGTAAAATTAAATTTGTCCATCAGAGTACCCCTTAACATAAAAGGTGCCCATCAGCGTGACCCTTATTTTATGCTAAAGGGCACTCTGATGAACACATTTTATTTTAAGGGGCATGCTGATGGGTATATTTGTAATTTGCACAATGCTGGGCTTTTTTTGTAAGGGGCATGCTGATGGATATATTTGTAATTTGCACAATGCTGGGCTTTTTTTGTAAGGGGCATGCTGATGGGTATATTTGTAATTTGCACAATGCTGGGCTTTTTTTGTAAGGGGCATGCTGATGGGTATATTTGTAATTTGCACAATGCTGGGCTTTTTTTGTAAGGGGCATGCTGATGGGTATATTTGTAATTTGCACAATGCTGGGCTTTTTTTGTAAGGGGCATGCTGATGGGTATATTTTTAAGTGCACACTGATGGGCATATTCTGTTAAGGCGCACCTTAACAAAACATGCAAATCAGTGTGCACATAAAAAATATACCCATCAGCATGCCCCTTACAAAAAAAGCCCAGCATTGTGCAAATTACAAATATACCCATCAGCATGCCCCTTACAAAAAAAGCCCAGCATTGTGCAAATTACAAATATATCCATCACCATGCCCCTTACAAAAAAGCCCAGAATTTTGCAAATTACCAATATACAAATACAGTCATGAGCCCACATACCTCAACTGCAGGAGGGCACAACAGAAGCTGCCTCAAGGAGTCGGAGAGCCAGGACCCGGGAATTCGGAACCGCGGGCAGCATGGGGGGCGGAGCGCGCACCTGACGTCACACCCCCTACTGCCTGTGAGCGTGCGTGTCTTCAGCTCCGAGACGCGGGCAGGAGCAGGGGGCGGGCGCATGCGCACAGCGTCACTGGTTGCTAGGGAAACCCGCGGTCCCAGCAAACCAGTGATTGCTGTCATTTACTATGCTGGCGGCATAGCGGTCCGGGCGGAAGCCCTGCTCGGTCCGGACTCGGACCGCGGGCCGCCATTTGATGACGGCCGCCCTATGGGGATACACTCACCAAACACTTGAAACCAAAAAGCCTTTAAACTGCTAATACAGCATCCTCCTTTGGCCGCTAGTTGTCTCCCTTATTGGAAATCGGCTTTCACATATAAAAAACAAAGATGCCCAAACATAGCATAATACTGTTTGACACTATTTAACTATTGGCAACACAGAATAGGTCTCTTTCACTACAGTCTCTCACTGTAGGTTTTTACTCACTGAGCTCCCAGTCTCTCACTAGACCTCCAGATCCAATTGCCACTGAATCTCTTGAGCTCTTCCACAGCTAGCACGTTGTATAATCCTCAAGTGTCACCCCCTAGCTTGATACTCAATGCTTCTCAAGCGTCACCCCTGCTATCCTGCTGGGTCCTTGGCTTGGCACCTGCTGAAGCTTTCCCCCTTCTTCACCGTCCCCGGCTGGTGAGAAGACTGCTCTGGTACTGGCTCCAGCTTACTCACTGTAGTCTCCGGTAACAAGGTGGATGGTCCCTAAGTGGCAACAGCTTCCCCTTTACCTCCAACAACAACTGTCCCCCATCTGGCTGAACCTTCACAACTCAGTTGGACTCCAATCCTGCAGTCCCAAACCTATGCTGCTTCTTCTGCTCCTGGATAGGCCTCAGGCAGCCTAGCAGCCAGGTGTCCCTGGGATAGGCCTCAGGCTTCTGGCCTAGCAGCCCAGGGGAGGACGACATAACACACGTCCACCCAGACAGCCATCCAGGTGGCACAGACCGCCGATCACCTGACTCCACCCAAATAAATAGTCTCTCCCGGCAGGCCAAGGGACAATGGAAATCCCTGACAATTGGCTGAAACACACCATCCATTCATAGTCTGACCTTGCTACACCCTTGCCAATCTAATGTTTTAAATGAACAATTGCGCTAATATTAACCTACTAATATTGCACCACCAAATTAAGGGAATAATTATGACATTATAGTGAACCATACAAAATATAAGAAATATATGAAATCCTTTCTGTGTAATGGTAACAATAGAGCAAACCTTTGCTACAAGTAAAAGAATATCACATTCCATTGTGTACAAACCAAAGTCTCTGCCAATAAATTCACATAAGCGGGACTAGATAATCAAGCCTTAATGAGTCTTCTGAGTAACAGATGGTTCATTCAGAGATTGCACTGCTGATTCCCATGCTTGAACTTCCAACTTTCAGCAGGCTTCCATAACATGAAAAAACAAGGAACAAACAAGACCATGAGCAGATAATATAACAAAATGATCCCTATTTAGTTAGGGTGGACCTCACTCACGCTTCCCCGCAGTATAGATCATATATGAAACAATCAGTTGCATACATCATAACGCTGGGATCTCCTCATACGCTGACAGTGCACACAAAACACTGCTGGTAACATCACAGGCTTTCCAACTAGTTTCATCACTAGACACATTACTTTTTCAAGGGTGGTTCTAAACCTCTGTGTGCAGCAGCTCCCCCCAGCCCACTCAATCCTTACCTGAGCCCTACTTTGATCCAGCAATTTTCACGATAGCCTTGGCTTGTATGGGGATTCTCCCTCATTGGCTGAGACAGCAGTGGGAGCAGCCAGTGAGCAAAAGGAGGGGGGACACTGCTCTATGTGTCTTATGGATGCATAGAGCAGCCACTTGGGAGCAAGCACACAGCAGGACAAATGGCTTTATCTGGGTACACTGCTCAAGGGGGAGGAGCGCTGGCGGGGGAACCGAAAAGAAGAGGATCAGAGCTGTTTTGTGCAAAACCATAGCACAGTGCAGGTAAGTATAACATGTTTGTTATTTGAAAAAAAAAAAAAAACAATGCTTCAATATCACTTTACAGTACATTCCATGTGAGAACTGTATGTCAATTCCTTGCCAAGCCTGTACAGCCTTCGTAATATCTGCTTCAAGGGACTTGATAGGCACAGGGAGGGAGAAATAGAACTTTTGGCATTGTTGAGGACCAGAGAACTGTCTCCACATCCTTCCCCTACCTGGGACACAGGATCAGCACAAGTACATTTGGATATCCTAATGTGGGATTTAGCTAACAGCTTAAGTCTGAATCGATTTTGTACCGCATGCCCCATGCCATATATAAGGTTGGCCATTTACAGAAAATTCAGTCAGAGCCAGCACTAACAAAATCCCAAATTTGAAAATGGCCTTACCCCATACACTAGAATAAACACCTAGACATGTAATGTGGAGATGGGGGTGAGTTGTTGGTTGTGCTCTGGCCTTTACAATTTGCTAGGGGGAATAGTATTATATTGAGGTATATTACTGGTATCTCTAAAGTATTTCAAAATGTTTATATTTGTTGCCAGGGACCATGTTGTTTTCTGCCTCTGTATCCAAGTTCCTCACTTACCATTGATTCTTCATCAGTGTTGCCAACCTACCAGATTGAATTTTTCCTGACACAACACCCAAAATTTATTTACACAGCCACATTTTTACTGGCATTGCCAAATATTAAAAAATTTAAATTTTAAAGAGGGATTCCACCTACAAAAA
Organism: Lithobates pipiens; assembly: GCF_037356315.1. NCBI lineage: Eukaryota > Metazoa > Chordata > Amphibia > Anura > Ranidae > Lithobates > Lithobates pipiens. Next base: position 249,236,931 of record NW_027507903.1, on the reverse strand, counting down.
AAATATTAAAAGCCAGCAGCTATCAATACTACAGCTGCTGACTTTTAATAAATGGACACTCACCTGTCCCGGGGTCCAGCGATGCCGGCAGCTGAGGCCGATCGATCGCTCGGCTCTCGGCTGCTGCCGCCACCATTCTAGGTTAGGGAATCAGGAAGTGAAGCGAATCGGCTTCACTTCCCGGTTCCCTACTGCGCATGCGCGAGTCGTGTAGCGCAATAGGAATTGTCTGCGCTGTCTCTGGGACCCGTGTGTGTCCCAGGCAGACAGCGCGGCAGGACAGGAAGAGGCATAGACTCCCACGGGAGTCTATGCCCGGAAGTGGGTGTAAATACCTGTCTTTGACAGGTATCTCCACCCCCCTCCCCCCTGAAAGGTGCCAATTGTGACACCGGAGGGGGGGAGGTTCCGATCAGCGGAAGTTCCACTATAGGGTGGAACCCCGCTTTAAGTGCAAACTTCAGTATCTAGGCTACGAACAAGTACAATATGCAATTATCAATGTAATTTAATCAATTTAAAGTGGAGCTCCACCCTCTTTTTCAAGTGCCCTGCATCCCCTTCTTCTCTGCCCCCTTAAACACATTTGGCATATAATTATTTTTTTTTTTTTTAACTCACAGTTTTATCTTCAATAGTTTTCTTGCTTCCTGTTTCCGGCCGCGGCCTGAATGCAACATCCCCTCTCTGCTATGCCTCCTGGGAGATGTTTTTATCAATCCCAGAAGGCACTAGGGGCTGCTGGGCTGTAATATCGCGTGATTTCCTAACCGGAAATGACGCAATACAAGGCGGCGCCGGCCGGCGCCATTTTAAGTAAGGGCAACGTGGCCTTTGTTGCCAGTGTTCATCCAGCATCCATAGCAGCAGACTCATCATTGCAGAGAACAAGCGCCTGGAAGATCAAGAAAGAAGCTACTGCTCATCGGTAAGTGTGTGATGTGCTGGGGACATGTGCTTTGCAGTGAGATTAGATTAGATGTTTTTTGTCTGTGCTGTGCAGTGGGGAGGGGAGGGGACATGTAATGTGAGATGTTTTTTTTTGTCCTGTGAGCTGTGCTATGAGATGACATGGCTTTTTGTCCTTTGAGGTGAGGTGAGATGGCTTTTTGTCCTGTGAGATGTACTGTACTCTACTCTGCTGGGAGATGGTTTGTTGTTCTGTGAGATGTGCTGTGTTGTGCTGGCTGGGTGGGGGAGGGAATGAATGTGAATGTGGATGTGCTGTGTTGTGCTGGGACACATGTGCGGTGGGGGGGACGTGTGTGTGTGTGTGTGTGTGTGTGTGGACACATGTGCGGTGGGGGGGACATGTGTGTATGCGCTTCGACACATGTGGGGGGGGGACGTGTGTGTATGCGCTTCGACACATGTGGGGGGGACACGTGTGTATGCGCTGGGACACGTGTGTGTGTGTGTGTATGCGCTGGGACACATGTGCGGTGGGGGGGGGGGGGGCGTGTGTGTATGCGCTGGGACACATGTTCGGTGGGGGGGACGTGTGTGTGCGCTGGGACACATGTTCGGTGGGGTGTGTGTGCGCTGGGACACATGTTCGGTGGGGGGGACGTGTGTGTGTGCGCTGGGACATATGTGCGGTGGGGGGGACGTGTGTGTGTGTGTGTGTGTGTGTGTGCGCGCTGGGACACATGTGCGGTGGGGGGGACGTGTGTGTGTGTGTGCACGCTGGGACACATGTGCGGTGGGGGGGACGTGTGTATGTGTTGTGATGGGGGACGTGGATGGGAGATGTGCTGTGCATTGGGGGTATATGTGGGGGGCCATGTGAGATGTGTGGTGGGGGACGTGGGCTGTGCTGGGACACATGTGCGGTGGGGGGACGTGTGTGTGTGCGGTGGGGGGACGTGTGTATGTGTTGTGATGGGGGACGTGGATGGGAGATGTGCTGTGCAGTGGGGGGCCATGTGAGATGTGTGGTGGGCGACTTGGGCTGTGCTGGGACACGTGTGCGGTGGGGGGGACGTGTGTGTGTGTGTGTGTGTGTGTGTGTGTGTGTGTGTGTGTGTGTGTGTGTGTGTGGGCTGGGGCACATGTGCGGTGGGGGGGCACGTGTATGTGTTGTGATGGGGGACATGGGACATTTCCTTTGCTGTGATGGGGGACATGTGCTGTGCATTGGGGGGCCATGTGAGATGTGCGGTGTGGGGGGGGGGCATTGGGTTTGGGGGATGTGGGCTGCACTGGGGGACATGGGGGGACGTGTGCTGTGCAGGTAGATTTTATGTCTCTATACCCCTCTTCCCACGTCACCCTCATCTGCTCTCCCCTCTCAACTTGCCCACTACCCCTTATCGTATAATGATGAAATATAGTCATTCAATTTATTTTTTTTATTGTAGGACTGTAGAAATTCATCTTTACTTGGTCTACGCCATTTACAGGTAAGCAATGAACAAAATAATGCAATTTATTAACAAATGTGTAGATTTTTTTTTTTTTTTTTATGTATAATTAAATTTTTTGTTTTTATTGTTTTAAATCTCTAGGTTGAAGATCGAAATGATTTTGCGAATTTTGAAAACAA